>NC_136904.1:46613975-46891475 GCF_949606895.1 Notothenia rossii
ACCACACCACACCACACACACTGTCACTCACTAAACAGTGTTGTTTTCAGAGGCTCAGTCCAGACTCCTGGAGAGAATCCTCTCCTGGCTGGGACTGGTCTGCAGACCTGCTGTCAGCTCTGAGCCCAGAGGAGAGGGAGCTGCTTGGGGCCGTCACTGCCCGGGGTTACCCCCTCCATACCGTCATCATGGCCCTGCAGAGGACGGGCCGACAGACCCCAGATCAGGTCAGTCACTGTTACATACACTAAGACCTCTGATACTGTATGCTATCACTCCTTCCCGGTCTGCCACAGACACAACATAAGCACACAATAAGTCACAAAGAGACCAAAAGAACAATGAAAACAGGCTAAAAAACGATTAAGTCTTCAGTGCCCAGAGGGCCAATCGTCTCATAGTCTACCCGAAAAATTGTCCCTTGGCTATACGTATGTATTTATACACTGAACAAAAATATAAATGCAACACTTTTGGTTTTGCTCCCATTTTTCATGAGATGAACTCAAAGATCAAAAACATTTTCTATTTACACAAAATAACCTTTTCTCTCAAATATTGTTCACAAATCTGAATGTGGAGGTCCTGGGCTGGTGTGGTTACACGTGGTCTGCGGTTGTGAGGCCGGTTGGATGTACTGCCAAATTCTCTGAAACGCCTTTGGAGACGGCTTATGGTAGAGAAATGAACATTCAATTCACGGGCAACAGCTCTGGTGGACATTCCTGCTGTCAGCATGCCAATTGCACGCTACCTCAAAACTTGCGACATCTGTGGCATTGTGCTGTGTGATAAAACTGGACATTTCAGAGTGGCCTTTTATTGTGGCCAGCCTAAGACACACCTGTGCAATAATCATGCTGTCTAATCAGCATCTTGATATGCCACACCTGTGAGGTGGGATGGATTATCTCGGCAAAGGAGAAGTGCTCACTATCACAGATTGTTTCAGATTTGTGAACAATATTTGAGAGAAATTGTTATTTTGTGTATATAGAAAATGTTTTAGATCTTTGAGTTCATCTCATGAAAAATGGGAGCAAAAACAAAAGTGTTGCATTTATATTTTTGTTCAGTGTATATAACAGCTTTTGCTCTCGAGTGAAAGGAGCAACATCATTGAATCCAGCTCACAGTAATGTTTGATGTGTCAGTCTATGTTGAGACTGCCATTAGCATTGAAATAGCTGCGAGTATAAAAAGCAACTCAGTGAGAGGCAATGACAAGCTGAATTTGTTGTGAGTTAAAGTTACTTATATTTGAATCCTGCTCACCTTTTGTGTAAATGTAAATAATAGTGCAGCCACTCTGCATTTAGAGTGGGTTACATCATGGGTTTAGCTTCAGGATTGGCTAAAAATAAAAGTTTGACCTGTGACCTCCGTATTAACTGTGTTATTCCAATCAGACATGTAGAGCCTGCTATCACTGCACATACAATACATTTCAGATTTTATTTATATTTATTTCTATATTTATACAGTATACACCTTCTACATACTGACCACTTTATTAGGTTCACCTTGCTGGTACCGGGTTGGACCCCCTTTGACTCAACAAGGTGCTGGAACGTTCCTCAGAGATTCTGGTCCATATTGACATGAAGGCATCACTCAGTTGCTGCAGATTTGTCGGCTGAACATCCATGATGTGGATCTCTAGTTCCACTACATCCCAAATGTGCTCTATAGGATTGAGATCTGGGGACTGTAGGCCATTTGAGTTCAGTGAACTCATCGTCATGTTAAACAAACCAGTTGGAGATGATTTGAGCTTTGAGACACGGCGTGTTATCCTGCAGGAAGTAGTCATCAGAAGATGGGTCCCCTGTGGTCATAAAGGGATGGACATGATCAGCAACAAATCTCAGGTAGGCAGTGGCATTAAGACGAAGATCAATTGGTGCTAAGGAGCCCAAAGTAAGCCAAGAAACTATCCCCCAAACTATTAACCCCCACCAGCCTGAACCGTTGATACAAGGCAGGATGGATCTATGCTCTCATGTTTTTACGTCAAATTCTGACCCCACCGTCCGAATGTCGCAGCAGAAATGGAGGCTCATCAGACCAGGCAAAAATGTTCTAACCTTCTTTTGTTCAGTTTTGGTGAGCCCGTGCAAACAGTAGCCTCAGTTTCCTTTTGTTATCTGACAGGAGGGGCACCCGGTGGGGTCTCTGCTGCTGTAGCCCAACTGCTTCAAGGTTCCACGTGTTGTGGTTCAGAGGTGGTCTTCTGCATACCTTGGCTGTAACCAGTGGTTATTTGAGTAACTGTTGCTGTGAGCCTCTCCGCTCACACAGGGTTCAAACAGGGACGGAAAGAGCAGGTTGGTTGACCACAGGCGTTTATTATCTCCAAACAACAATATGCGCGGGTCTCAAACGTTGCCCGGGTGGGAAACTTCACAGGTCCTTTGGCGACCTTCCAGGATCCCGCCTACTGCATAACAGACCAGAACCAGGTTACGACATGCTTTTCTTCCCGCACTGATTACCTGATTCCGATCAGCTGTCTGGCCTCCGGCCGAGCCACTCCCTTCACTCCAGCAGCCAGCGCCCAAACCACACCCCGCTGCCACAGTTGCCTTTCTATCACCTTGAACCAGTCTGGCATTTCTCCTCTGACCTCTGGCACCAACAAGGCATTTTCTCCCAGAGAGCTGCCGCTCACTTGGTGATTACCCTAATTGGACCATTCTCTGTAAACCCTAGAGATGATTTTGCGTGAAAATCAGCAGTTTCTGAAATGTGATAATGCTGATAATATACTTGTGTTAACGAGCAGTGGAACTGGTGTACCTAATAAAGTGGTCAGTGAGTGTATTCTCTTCAGTTATTTTTTATAGCTGAAAGAGTTACCAGTCGCCCATGGGAATGAAACCAAAACACAATCTACTAAGCCTTGTGAAGCAAGATACAAATAGCCGTCAGAGTTTCCATAGCGCTTTGTATTTCCCATGACCCCGTCGTGCAGGATGGGAGGGGACACACTCCTGGAGACACTTGCCGCCAACATATTGCTATACGCATTTTCCCAAAAAAAACATCATCAATAATATAATAGAATATCATTTAATAGTACAAAATAGTATATCATATAATAAAATATAATATGTTAGATTTAATAATGATAATAATCAAGATTATTTGATATGATAAAGCTTAACATTAATAGTTACATTACTTAATTTATTATTATTATTATCTAATGATAAATATATGTACTGTATAATAGTACAACTAATACGAATACCCAATACTTACATATTTTGCTGACGTTTAAATTAAAATTCAAATAGTTAATAGTTAAATCATAAGTATAAGCGGTTATCCAGCTCATATTAGACCATGACTCCCACCCTCTGCACTCAGAATGTAAACTTCTTCCTTCGGGTCGGAGGTTACTTGTCCCAAGGAGTAGAACGATGCAGGATAAAAACAGTTTTATGCCAGCAGCTATTGCACAAATTAACATATCATAGGAGCGTCACACAGATTCCTATTTTTATTTATTTATTTAATTATGAATGTCCATGTTTGTACTAATGTTTTCCTTCTTAAAATGTTTTTAAAATATTTTGAGATTTGGTTGATCTGGGTATATTTTTACTAGTCCTTTTATTAGAGATGTGTCTGTTGTTTGTGTTTGTTTTTAGTGTCAGGATGGAACCCTTGTCTTTTTCTCTGCAAACAGAATCTACCTACGGGTACAAATAAATAACCTGGTGTGTGTGTGTGTGTGTGTGTGTGTGTGTGTGTGTGTGTGTGTGTGTGTGTGTGTGTGTGTGTGTGTGTGTGTGTGTGTGTGTGTGTGTGTGTGTGTGTGTGTGTGTGTGTGTGTGTGTGTGTGTGTGTGTGTGTGTGTGTGTGTGTGTGTGTGTGTGTGTGTGTGTGTGTGTGTGTGTGTGTGTGTGTGTGTGTGTGTGTGTGTGTGTGTGTGTGTGTAGATCCTGAGTTACCTGCTGGCCTGTGACCACCTGTGTCAGCTGGGTTATGATAAGAGTCTGGTGGAAGAAGCTCTAGAAATGTTTCAAAACTCTGAGACAAAGGTAAGCCCTGCAGAGGATGACACCACACACACTCCTTCCTTAGAGCGAGATTTATTGATGAAATGGGATAAAAAAAAAAAAATGTTGTCTTCCTCTGGAGGCAGAGGAGTTCCTTCATCTGATGAGTCAGTTCAACGAGATGGGCTTCCAGCAGAACGCCATCAAAGAGGTGCTGTTGGTCCATGACAACCACCGGGAGCGCGCCCTGGAGGAGCTGATGATGCGCGTGGCCTGACAGAAGATCTACACACACTCCATATCTCAACTGAAACCAAAAATCCGCTGTAGGAATAAATATGAAGTCCAGTCGATAAACACAAAGAGAATAACCCACAATATTATATCTGGAGCTGGACCTGGCCAAAAGTATATTTACTGCATTATACTGTGTACGATGATGATGATGATGATGATGATGATGATGATGATGATGATGATGATGATGATGATGATGATGATTCCATATTGCACCCTTTCAGTCCTGTGTTTATTATGTGAACATGTGAAAGTATTCTCATGCGACCTGAGTAGTTTGTATTTGGGATTACTTTATTAAAGACATGTCCACCGAGGCAGTGTGTTTTTTTTCTTTTTGTAAATTGAAAACTTTATTTTCTTTCTACTCCCTCTCTGCTTCCCACAGATTGATAACTGCAGCACAACATGTCATCATCGCTGGTTATTAAAGCATAACTCCAATCTCCTCAGTTTGTGTTAACCACAGATCTTATTTCAGGCATTTCAATATGCCAACTCATTTCCGGGTTTAGGACTCAAGAGTTAACCATCAGTGGATGAACACTGTGCGAAGGACAAAGCAGGAAATCCATCTATAGCCTGTGATGGATGTCTTGCTTCTTTGGATTACTTTAGAACCAAAGCAGTGAAAATAAGACAGGCATATTAGTTATTGTCTGAGCATTGTGAGGAGATTCTGGGACAGGTTCTGAGGGTTTGGTTCACATCTGGAGACTTTCCCAAAGGGGAGACAGTGGCTTTAGGAAGCTTCATCAGAAATGTATATATGGATCCAATCCTACCGAACCCTTTCATCTCCCGCGTCACTCTCCACCTGTGATCCTCCACTGTGTACTCTGTGGTGACGTGGCGGCTCAGAGTGAACACTGAGTCTCCTCTCACCACAGCGGTGAGCAGGGAGCCCTTACTGTTGCCGTAGTGACCGCACACAGCCGTCCACTGGCCGGAGCTCAGGCTGTAGCAGTCCATCACACACAGCAGGAAGTCATCACAGGGCCCATTGCGCACCACGTACAGATTATCCCTGTGGGCCACCATGTAAAGAGCGTAACTGTGCTCCCTGGTGAGCGTGGTGACCAGGAGCCACTGATCGCGCTCCAACACGTACTCGTGTATATCTGTGGCCCCCTTCCCCTTCCACAGACAGATGAAGATCCTGCTCATAGCTACAGCAGACACCACCAGGGCTGCTGGGCAAGGGAGGGGGGAGACAAACCCCCAGTTCCCTGTTTCCACTCTGAACCTCTCCACAGAGGACAGGGCCTTCCTGTTGTTCTCTCCTCCCAGGGCGTACAGGCAGCCCTGGTGTCCAATCAGTGTCAGGTTGTAGCGCAGCTTCTGGGGGCCACAAAAGGTGGTCCAAGTGTTTGCTGCAGGGCTGTAACAGAAACCACTCTCCACCACCTTTTTGCTCACATCATGCACCCCCCCGATGATGTAAAGTTTGTTGTCTAGGACTGCCACGCCTGCCATGGTGGTGCTGCTGCTAACCGGGAGATGAGTCAGCACCTTCCACTCCCTGCTGTCCTCGTCCAGGAAGTTCACGGTCCTCTGGGGGTCCTGCAGCTGCTCTGTGCATGGGGAGTGGCTGCACACTGCCATGTAGCTGCTGGGGAGCAGGGACTGGATGTACTCCACCATCGAGTCGGGTAAGGTGTGCACGTCCTCCTCCAGCTCGGAGTACATGTCTCTGATGAACAGGGCGGAGCAGTGGGCGAGCTCCCTCACCCCAAATGTGGCCGCTGTGTGGAACATGAGCAGGCAGTTCTCAGAGTTCACAGTGTTGATCAAGTGCTCGGTGAGAACCGGCACCTGCAGGAAAGCCGTACACTCGATGGCCTCCACGATCTGGTCGGCGCTCAGCAGGGGGCGCTCCCCCCTAAGGACCCTCAGCATGAGCAGGAAGCCTGGAGCGCCCACCCCCTGCAGCTGGAGGTGCTCCTGCTGGCACTCTCTCATTCCGGACTGGAACAAGGCTCTGAAATACTCACACTTCTCAGCCAGAAGGATCTTATCCACAATGAAGGAGCTGTCACAAACACTGACCCTCAGACAGTGAGCTGGACAGCTGCTGGACTCCATCTCTTCCCTGCTGTGGGCCTTCATCACATCCCAGCTGAACCACACACTCACTACAAGAAAGCTCTGACACAGAAGAAAGCCAGTCTGTGGGTGGTGTTTCTGCACAGACTGCCAGAGAGGCTGAGCAGCTCCGACCCAGCGAGCTGACAGGCGGCTCTGGACAGACTATAGATAGCACACCTCAAGTACATAATGATGACACGCTGCCAGAGTAGAAAGAGGAGCAGGGAGCTGTGAATGTGCTGATGAGTATTATATATCATATTTCTCTTTGTATGTGGGACAGCTGCACATTTGTCCTTGAGCAGCAGGAAGAGTCACAGCGTAACAATAGGCTGTTCTCTGGCACACATAGGGAGCATGCCACTGTTTCACTGAGCACGTGAGTGAAGGACACGCAGGATCGTACTGCTACTACAGTACAGTTCCGCTGTGGCCCTGCAGCCTTCACTGGAGCACCAATGGATTTAAAGCAGCAAACAGAAAATAACAAATTAAAGTGAGAAAACTATAAGTCATGTCCTCGCTGTATAGTACAGTGCTCCTTATACTACCATGGCTAAAATGCAGACTGTACACTCACTGTGACAATAAAAAGTTGAATTCATTCCAAATATTCCTACCAACTTAATATCTCAGTGTGTTTACATTATGTCCCTAAATGTTAAAGGTCTCCTATCATGCAAAATGCACTTTTTGATGTCTTTTATACATAGATAGACAGATTTGCTGCGGTCATGACGACATTACTAAAATGTGGGCTGGCTTTACGCCCACGGCCCTATCAGAAACTTTGCTGTATCAGAAAAAATGCGTGACGTGTTTTAGAAGTAATATGGTCTGTGTTTACATTAGCATTGCTAACACTCAGAGCTAACACTGTTCTGGAGAGAATATGTGTAAAACAGCAAGATATAAAAAAGAACTCACCTTGTGGTAAACCTGTGAGAGAGAAAGCGTTTGATCTCCATATTCCATAGAAATAATCCTTGAAGTGGTTTGGAACATGATAAGGCATTTAATCAGCTGACAATATGCTGGCAGAGCCAATAGTATGAAGCTGCAGCGTCGGAGACTGCAACCCACTGCACCACACGCCTCCCTTTATTAATTATTAATGTTAAACAAATAAAACTTTAAAAGCACTTCACATTACTCACACTCTGTGCGTTGTCGTTCATATTCATGTCTCCAATTCACTAGTTGGCAGTGTCACGAAAAACTAGGGTCCTAGGAATGCGGTCCCAGGACTGAGATCCTGAAACTGCAGTCTCCGGCGCTGCAGCTTAATGCTACTCGGCAGAGAAGACAATCTTCTGTTTGCCTTGCCGTGCTCCAAAGGGGGCGGGGCCAGCATCAGCCCAGTTCAAATTGAAGCTAAGGACCCGGAATCAGCATTTCTCTCACAGGGCTGAAATAGAGTGATATGAGGGATGTCTAAAATGCATGATCTGTTTGGTATTTTGAGCAAAACGCATCATAGGCATGTTTTTATAAATGTGTATATCTCTGAGATCCATAATAGAGAGGTGCAGGGATGGCGTATTTACCCGGAAGTAAGCTGCACATGGGTGCCCTCGACAAAAAAGCAATGGGATTTCTCCATAGGATTTTGGAAAATAGCTTGAAATAAGGACTGTGGAAAACGAACCTGTTTGATAAATGCACGTTTTGTTCAGCCGGATAATATCCACTTTTATAATTTTCGAATCATAAATCTAATCGCTAGAAGCACAATGTTATGCTATAAACGAACTACAGACGAGTACAGCAGAACGTCACGCAAACTTAAGATCCATATTCAAAAATACAGATTCAAAATTGTATAAGTTGAAGCGTTTGTTTGAACAGTTTGCAAGAGCGCAGGTACTTGCTTTCAATCAGAACAGGGGCAAACAAACTTAGCGAGAGTGTTTACGTGTTCGGCGTAATGACGTAAAACATCCTCGACAACTTCTGTAGTCCTATTCAGCCACTCATTAACAACCATCGTTTTTCAGACACGTAAACTCTTCAAAAATCACCAGTGGGGTCACTGCTGATGTATTTAATGTCGTAGAATAAAACATGATCCGTCTCTTCAATTTGTGTCAACCACAGACCTTATTTCCAGCTATTTTCCAAAATCCTATGGAGAAATCCCATTGGCTCTGAGACGAGGGAACCGGTAGTGGTAAAATGCTGACTCAATTCCTGGTCAAGGCACCACTAATATTAATATATGCCTAGCATAATAGGAGACCTTTAAGGCAGGGGTTTTCAAAGTGCAGAAACATAAGAACAGCCGCCCCCTCCCATTATTGCTATTATTATTATTAATGTTAGCCTTGCTGCGGGGAAACGGTGGACCTCTGTCAGCGCAACTTCGATGATGCCGTTTAAAAACATAACAAATTAAGGGCGGTGTTGGCCGTCAGCGAACCGAGCCGGCCGTCAACGGCCCTTGACGACCGGCTGTTCTGTGATTCTCCAGATTCTACAGATGGCCAGTCCGCCCCTGGGTGGAGGTGAAGGGAATGAGGCGGCACTTTGTAATGAAGGTAACTTTGTTACTATTGAGTGACGGCTTCGGGCCTTGTAATATTGCACATGTGGGTGTGCACTTTATGAAACAACTTCCCTTTGCACAGAAATAATGTCACTCAGCACTTTAGTAGTGAACAGTTTGCACTTTATTAGCATGATTGCACAGTACAGTTTGGCATTGCATATTTGCACATTTTTACATAATTTATACTAATTATTGAGGTAGTATTTATTAAATGATTAAACCGTATTAATTGGAATGTCGTCTGGTAGATGCTGGTCGGGTCCTCGGCTCCGCCTGAAAAGATAGGGGAGTTAGCGAGAGCGCCGAAAGTGTTTATGCTGGTGTAAGAATGACAGCGGTTGAGATTAATCAGGGTGCAAATAATATGTTGAGCGTGTATATATCATGACGTTAAGTTGCATTAATTGTACAAGTGACCACTGTGTAAAGTTTACGTCCGCGACAATGTGTTCGGCCAAAAGGTCCTCGGGGGGGGGAACAAACACTGACAAAGAAGGTTCCGGGACGAACCAAGTGGTGAGATAGGCGTAGGGGTTTCTATTTTAGGTGGGAATGTATTTATGTTTATTCTGTTCAGTTATAATGTTTGTTTTGGGTTAAATTAACAGATGTGGAGAAACAACTGGTAATGCTATGAACGTGATGTTGTGGATGTTCTTTATGACAATTGTGGTGACGTGTGGTTCTATTGTCGTTACCTGTGAATGGTTTCTCCCAATTGCATCCTTGGAGGATCCTCTATAAATGAGCCAGTCTTCAGTCGGAAAATGGGCGGTGAACATGTACAGAGAGGGGATAGTGCTGGAGACAGTCATATTGATGCTGTGAATCATGTGCCCATGATTAATAAATGCCCACACCGGGTTGTATATGGACATTCTGCCTCTGCCTCCTTGCTTGGTTGGGCCGCTCAATGGTCAGCTTCACACACTTTAACAGCCTTTTTGGTGGGGGAACTCGGTCTCCACAGACAGCCAAAAGTGTGCAAGTGACACACGTTTTCTGCCAGACGCTGTCTCTGTCAAGGGGAGAACACTGAGGCATGAACTCAATTGCACGACTCAAAACTCAGACTCAGATAGCGTTTCAAAATAAAGACTTTACTGGAATTTGCACAGTAATAAAACAAGGAAAACAAAACCACTCTTTCGAGGAAAACTATAATGCGATCTATAGCATAGGTCCGTGAAAGGTCCGTGAAAAGGTCCGTGAGGTAAGCCGATACGTGGTCTTCGTGAGACAACGAACTGACAATTAACAGGAGGGAGCTAACACAATATATACACAGGTAAAGGGGACACAGTTGGAAACAATCAGGGCGGGGAAAATAATCAAGGACGCAGGAGACAGAAAAGGGGCGGGGAGCGTGGAGGCCTGAAATGAGAGGAAGAAATAATTAAGGGTATAGACATAAAGCACAAGACAAAGGGACATGACAACTCTAACATAAAGAATAAACTTTCACAATAAGTTTCTTGGACATGACAGTACCCCCCCTTCTAGGGACGGCTCCTGACGGCCCAGGCTCCTCTGAGTTGAGGCGGTCAAAATCCTCAATGAGGCTTTTGTCCACGATGAAGCGGGAAGGAATCCATTGCCGCTCCTCAGGACCATAACCCTTCCAGTCAACCAGTAACTGTCGCCCTCTACCCCTTTTCCGACTAGCCAATAGTGACTTGACCGTGTAAACCGGACCTCCATCGATCATCCGGGGGGGCGGGGGGGGTTTGACGGTGGGAACCATAGCGCTCTCCTTCAATGGTTTTAATTTCCCTACATGGAAGGTGGGATGTACCTTCATGGCCCTGGGAAGCCGTAGTCTCACTGAGACTGGGTTTATGACCTTGGTGATGGGAAAAGGACCCACAAACCGGGGAGCCAGTTTTCGGGAGAGTACGTGGAGGGGAAGGTCTCGTGTAGAGAGCCAGACTTTTTGGCCTGGCTGGTATACAGGGGCTGGTCGGCGTTTTCGGTCTGCTGCTCTCTTAACCAGTTGTGAATTCCTGCAGAGTATCTTCCTAGCCGCAGCCCACACGCGCCGACAACGCCTGACCAGAGCGTGGGCAGACGGGACCGTGACCTCCCTCTCCGTGGCTGGGAACAGTGGCGGCTGGTAGCCATAAACACAGTGAAACGGGGACAGGCCCGTGGCAGAAGTAGGGAGGATGTTGTGTGCATACTCAACCCAGGTGAGGTGCTCGCTCCAGGAGGATGGATTCTGGGACACCAGGCAGCGCAGGCAGGTCTCCAGTTCTTGATTTAGGCGCTCTGTCTGGCCGTTAGACTCCGGATGATATCCAGACGAGAGACTGACCGTGGCACCGATGAGGCTGCAGAACTCCTTCCAGAAGCGTGACACAAACTGGGGGCCCCGGTCGGAGACAATATCCTTAGGGAAACCATGAAGCCGAAACACATTCTGCATCATGACCTCCGCCGTTTCCTTAGCTGAGGGCATCTTTGGCAGAGCAATGAAATGTGTCATTTTGGAAAATCTGTCCACTACCGTGAGAACTGTGGTTTTACCTCTAGAGAGGGGCAGGCCAGTGACGAAGTCCATGGAGATCTCTGACCAGGGCCTGTTGGGAATAGGGAGTGGTTGTAATAACCCTATTCACGACCTGGAAGAGGTCTTGTTTCGAGCGCAGATAGGGCACGCCTCCACATACTCCTTCACCTCCTTCTCCATGGATGTCCACCAGAAACGTTGTTTAACAATGAACATAGTTCTCTTGACTCCGGGGTGGCAGGTGAGCAGCGAAGTGTGAGCCCAGTGGATCACCTGTGGTCGCTCGGCCTCCTGAACAAAAATCCGGTTAGGCGGGCAACCCCTTGGTGCAGGAGCTCCAGCATTGGCACGTATTACCTCCTTTTCTACTGGCCAAGTCAGCGCTCCTACCACCCGGTTCAATGGGATGATGGGTTCCGGCTCCTTGGCTGCAGGCACAGGGTCAAACAGACGGGACAGAGCGTCAGGCTTGACATTCTGAGACCCCGGCCTGTAGGAAAGAACAAAGTCAAAACGGTTGAAAAACAAGGTCCACCTAGCCTGGCGGGAGTTCAGTCTTTTGGCCTTTCTGATGTTCTCCAGGTTCTTGTGATCGGTCCAGACCACAAAAGGATGCTCGGCTCCCTCCAACCAATGCCTCCACTCTTCCAACGCTAACTTCACGGCCAGCAACTCACGGTTTCCCACGTCATAATTTCTCTCTGCCGGGGAGAGCTTCCTGGACAGGAAGGCGCAGGGGTGAAGTTTGTTGTCCTTCTGTTGTTGCTGGGAGAGGACCGCTCCCACCCCCTCGTTGGAGGCATCCACTTCCACCACGAACTGGCGAGTGGGATCCGGCATGGTAAGTATGGGGGCAGTGGTGAACATCTTTTTCAGCCGAGAAAAAGCCTCCTCAGCCTGAGGAGACCACACAAAAGGCACCTGAGGGGACGTGAGGACATGAAGAGGAGCTGCAATAGCGCTGAAGCTCCGCACAAAACGTCTGTAAAAATTAGCAAAGCCTAAAAACTGCTGCACTTTTTTGCGAGAGTCAGGGGTAGGCCAACAGGCTACTGCGCTAACCTTCTCTGGGTCCATCATAACCTGACCTGGGGAAATGATGAAGCCCAAAAAAGTGACTGTTTCCACATGAAATTCACACTTTTCAGCTTTGACAAACAACTTATTTTGGAGCAGTTTCTGTAGAACCAGGCGGACATGTTGTTTGTGGGTGTGAAGGTCAGGGGAGTAGATCAGAATGTCGTCCAGATAAACAAAAACGAAACGGTTCAGAAACTCCCTCAACACGTCGTTGATCATAGCCTGGAAGACTGCAGGAGCGTTTGACAATCCAAACGGCATGACCAGGTATTCATAATGTCCTGAAGGGGTGTTAAAACCCGTCTTCCATTCATCGCCCTCCCTGATCCTGACCAAATGATAGGCGTTCCGCAGGTCTAATTTGGTGAAAACCTTGGCTTCCTGAAGCTGCTCGAAAGCGGACGAGATGAGAGGGAGGGGGTACCGGTTTTTAACCGTAATGTCATTGAGAGGTGAGTAGTCGATACAGGGCCTAAGAGACCCATCCTTTTTGCCCACGAAAAAAAAACCTGCCCCTGCTGGGGATGAGGAATGACGAATAAGCCCTGTCTTGAGGGAGGCATCAATATAGTCCTTCATGGCCTCTTTCTCAGGTCTGAAATTGCATAAAGTCGACCCTTAGGAATGGGAGACCCGGCAATCAAGTCAATAGCACAGTCATAGGAGCGGTGAGGAGGAAGAGCCAGAGCTTTGGACTTACTAAAAACTTCACTAAGGTCGTGGTAGCAGGAAGGAACTGAAAGTACATCCGGAAGATATATTTTTGGGATTGTATCCTGCCTAACACTCCCAGTGTTACATCCCCTGTCAATCTCTGCTACCTGCTTAAAACAGAGATCAATGCAATTCTTTCCCCACCCCTCCACCCTCCCAGATTGCCAATCTATGTGAGGGTTATGAAGTTTCAACCAGGGAAACCCCAAAATGAGTGGATGTTGGGCTGAGTTAAATAAGTGAAAAGACATAGTCTCATGGTGGTTATCATTACATCTTACTTCTAAAGGCTCCGTTTGGTGAGTCACTTTAAACAACAGCCGCCCATCGAGAGCACTCGCTTCAAGAGGCTGGGGTAGAGGTTTAGTTTTTATGTCCCATTTTTTAACTAAACCCCAATCCATAAGACTTTCGTCCGCCCCTGAGTCAATGAGAACACCATGAGTAACTACATTGTCTCTGATTTTTACCTGGATCCGGGTCAGGGTGCGAGGAGGAAAGTCAGAGGAAGAGATCCGGCTCACCAACGTACTCCTCTTCATTGGTGAGCCTCCTCTTTTACCGGACAAGCCGCTTGTGGGTGTCCGCGCTGCCCGCAGTAGAAACACAGACCTTCCTTGAATCGACGCTGACGTTCTGCCAGCGACAGCTTGGCGCGGCCCAACTGCATTGGCTCCTCCACGGAGCCAGGGGGCGCTGTTGTCCGGAACGCAGGTGGTGAGGGGTGACGGGGCCTCCAAGAAGAAGTAATATCCAGCGGCGAGCGTCTCCTCTGGAGAGGTGGATCAACCGCATCCTTGGATTTATTCCTTCTCCTCTCCGTCAAACGATTGTCTATACGTAAAGCCATGGATATGACAGAGTCCAAATCAGCGGGCAGATCGAGAGG
Organism: Notothenia rossii; assembly: GCF_949606895.1. Lineage (NCBI taxonomy): Eukaryota > Metazoa > Chordata > Actinopteri > Perciformes > Nototheniidae > Notothenia > Notothenia rossii. The sequence continues at coordinate 46,628,108 of NC_136904.1, forward strand.
CGCCAGCTGGTCTTGTAAAGAATCCGAGAGACCGCTGACGAAAGCGTCAAACAATGCAGCGGAGTTCCAGCCGCTGTCGGCTGCCTTAGTCCGGAACTCGATGGCGTAGTCAGCCACACTCCGCTGATGTTGTCGCAGCTTGATCAGAGCCCGAGCTGCTTCCCTGCCCGGCGTGGTTTGATCGAAGGTCTTCCTCATAGTGTCTATGAAGTTTTCCAGAGACCCGCAGATAGGCGAGCCTCGGGACCATTCTGCCGTGGCCCACGCTGCTGCTCGGCCGGAGAGATGAGAGATCATAAAAGCCACTTTGGAAATGTCCGTGGGAAAAGCAGCCGGTTGGTGGTGATAGTGTAACTCACACTGCACGATGAACGGCCGGCAGCCTTCTGAGTCCCCGGAGTACCTTTCGGGTGGAGCCAGACGCATGGAAGCCCTGTGCGGCTCAGTAACCCGGTTGGGATCGAATCCGGTCACCGCTGGAACCGGAGGAGTCGTAGGAGGAGAAACAGCCTGCAGGTGAGTGAGCACACGCTGAACCTCTGCTGCCAGTAGATTAACTTGGGTCGTCAACGATGTTTGTAGTTCCCCCTGGCTGCTGGTTAGATCCTGCACTCCCTGCTGCATGGTGGCCATACGCTCCTCTTGTTGCCCAAGACGTTGGCCCTGAGAACGGATAGCGTTCTTAATCTGATCTGAGTCGGCTGAGTTCATTTTGATGGTCAGTTCGTACTGTCAAGGGGAGAACACTGAGGCATGAACTCAATTGCACGACTCAAAACTCAGACTCAGATAGCGTTTCAAAATAAAGACTTTACTGGAATTTGCACAGTAATAAAACAAGGAAAACAAAACCACTCTTTCGAGGAAAACTATAATGCGATCTATAGCATAGGTCCGTGAAAGGTCCGTGAAAAGGTCCGTGAGGTAAGCCGATACGTGGTCTTCGTGAGACAACGAACTGACAATTAACAGGAGGGAGCTAACACAATATATACACAGGTAAAGGGGACACAGTTGGAAACAATCAGGGCGGGGAAAATAATCAAGGACGCAGGAGACAGAAAAGGGGCGGGGAGCGTGGAGGCCTGAAATGAGAGGAAGAAATAATTAAGGGTATAGACATAAAGCACAAGACAAAGGGACATGACAACTCTAACATAAAGAATAAACTTTCACAATAAGTTTCTTGGACATGACAGTCTCCTCTCTCACTCTAGGGAAAACAAAACATTGATCCATGTTGCCACTCGCATAAAGTTAGCTGAAGTTAACTAGCTAGATTTCACTGTTCCTCGTTATTTTTTTCTCACGCTGCGCCTCCCCTGAAGCTCTCTGGCGCCCCCCCGGGGAGGCGCACCCTGAAAACCGCTGCTTTAAGGTAAAATGAACAATTGCCCTCTAGTGGACACATATGGAAATAGATACACTGTTTCCAAATAGTTGTAGCCTCCACACTTGTGCTTCACATTTACATTTAAAGGGGGCCTATTATGCAAAATCCACTTTCATGCATTTTATACATAAACATGTCTCCCCTCTGTGTAAAGAGATTTGATTTCATCTAAAGTAACAGACGAGAATCAGCACTTTTGAAACAGGCTTAAACAGAGGGGATTATGGGATGCTACAATGCATGATCTGTTTGGTATTTCGAGCAAAACACTTCAGAGACATGTTTTGTATATATCTGAGATCTATAATATATTGATGAAAAACAGTATGATAGGGGACCTTTAAAACACTGTTATGTCTATGACATGGTTCATGATATTGTGCAGATGGTGGAGCTCACAGGGAGGGTACTGGACTGACAAAGGATCATCATGATGCTTCATATCTGCTGGATGCAGAAACTTCTGATGTGCTTCCATTTTCTGTCACGATCATAAGGCCAACCTTTTTCTAAATTCTGTGTGTAGTAACGTGGGCTCTGTTGTTTCACAGGAAAGAGAATTCTTCAAGTCGTCTGTCTTATCTCTGAAGTCCATCATCAGTAAACATCCATGACTCTGTTAGAAATGACAGAAGCTCCTTGTGACTGCAGAACCTGCCTGAGAATCTGTCACACACTAAGGTGAGGTTCTTTTTTAAACAGTACCAGCACAATCATTTAAAGAATTGGGCACCGCAGGACAGCATTTAAGTAGTTTATTCAAATTATTTAATTACCACACAAATAGTTTTTGTAACCAGTGCCATGGGCCACTGGTTTATTTTCACCTGAGTATCGCGAAGAAGCACCAGGTATCCTTGCTTAATGTTGTGATGGCTCTTTTGCCACTTTGAGCGACTCTGAAGAGTTGAGGGATGAAGCCAAGTTGAAGACCTCTCAAATTGCTGAGAGCCTCGGTTTCTGTTGCTGCATTCTGTGAATTGAGTTCGAACTTCTGCGTCAGAGTCTGGCTCTATGAGGTCATAAGATTTTTCCACGTTGTCCTCTGTACGTTGGAAGATCTTACTACCCAGTGAGTCGTCTTCGGTGCGCCAAGCTGAACCACTAGCAAGCTGTGAACTTTCCACGTCAAAAGAACTGCGGACCCCATGATTATTCTCAGCGAGTTTCTCTTTCGGAGTAAGATGGTTCAGACAGGGCATGAAGTGAGAGCGAAGCCCGTTCTCGAGGATGTGAGTGCGGAACACACTTGCATCTTTGGGTTTGTGAGCTGAGCCTAGACGGCTTTGCCAATGATGACCCAGCCAAGATCCAAGCGTTGGGCATATGGTGCCTCATTGGGTCCATTGTGCTGGTCTCTCACCTTGTGGACTTGTAGGACGTCCCGCCCAAGGAGAAGAAGGATCTGAGCCTCTGGATCAAGTTGTGGAATATGCTGAGCAATGGAGTGGAGGTGAGTATGACATTTAGCCACCTCTGGTGTAGGTATCTCTGACCTGTCTTTCAGGATGTCGTTGCATTCTATGAGAGTCGGGAGATTAATGCTGAGACTTCCATCTAAAGGTTGTACAATGAAGCTTGTGGGTCTCCTTCCAGAAATCTCAGTGAGACCAGCGCATGTCTGTAGTGTGTAGGGAGTATCTGTGCCTTCAACGCCAAAGAGGTCAAAGTGGCGAGTGATCGATTGCTCTGGTCATCAAGGATAGCATAGAGTCTCACTGACCTGTCAGGTCGTCCCTTAGGATGCACTGTGATGAGACAGATCTTTGAGCAGGAACGTGGCCCGTTGTTTTCTCCACAGACCTCCGTACACTTAAGAAGTTTCTCCATACTCAAATTTCCCCTCCTCGATTCCTCGACTCCTCGACTCCTCGACTCCTCGGTCCTCCAGTAGTGACCCGGAAATGAATTTCAGCGCGCCATTTTGAAGGACATCTCATTTCTCTAAATGCACTTCAAGGACCGAGCATCGAGCATCGAGGAGGCTCTCTGGAGGAGCTCTAACAGAGGAGACACTGATGCATCCTCCACGGCTCCTACACGGATGCATTTCCGGGAACGGTGGCGGCGTGACGCACAGCCGGACTTATCTCAGCCAATGAGAGCTCTGCATGCATCCCTTGGATATTATTTTAGTTCTGCTTTCATCGCAACGCGATGTTTACAGTGAGAACAGCTGTGAGGTCCGTGCAGAAAGCAGAGCAGTGTGTAAAATATATATCACGCAGTATAACAGGCCTACATTACTTTCTGTATTTGTATGTTGTAGTTTAGTAGATATCTACAAACAAAGAGTCGATATTTTTCTAAGACCACTTAGTGCTTCACATAATAAAATAAACAACGTCTGTAGCCTGATTATGCTTTAGGAGCTGTAGATGTGTGTGGTACAGTGTGTAGGTGTAGGTGTGTGTTGTACAGTGCGTAGATGCGGCGGACAGACGGGTCTCAGTTGGTTTGGTGTCCTATGCTTACTTTTAATACTTGTACAACTTTTGGCCCGTAATTTCAATTCCCCATTTCAGCGACGAGAGAGAGGGGGGGGGGTTGTGTTACGTTATTATGAGAGTGCTCTCATACTCTAGATTCTGAAATTGTAGCCTATATATTTATATAAATATATGTGTGTATTATGTCCGCATCTGTAGCCTGTTGTTGTCTCATTATACCGCACTGTCAATGAATTAAAAGTAAATATATATAAGTCGTCATGAACACATCTGTCCATCAGAGTGCTGCTGTGCCTCCTGTCATCATTGATGGACGTCTCTTTTAAAATGACCGCTAAAAGGAGAGGAGTTCTCATTTCTCTAACCACCTGCTGCTTCCACTCCTCTCTCCTCGGTTCCCCTCCTCAGTCTTCCGCTCGCATCTCCTGTGGGTGGCACCAAGTCTCGAGGAGAGGAGTTGAGGATAGGAGTCGAGGAGGAGAAATTTGAGTATTGAGAAACCTCTTTAGAGTTCACTGTCGGAGATGACTCAGTGTCATCCTCCCCGCCGTTCTCTGACTCAGGGTTCTGGTTATGCCATGGAGCTAGCCCAGGATGAAGAGCTGCTATATGCTTGTTGCTGTTGCACTCTTTACATTGAACTGCAATCTTACAGTGTTTTGCAAGATGTTTGCTAGAAGAACAACATCTAAAACATATGCCACCCTGCCTAAGAAATGCCTTGCGCTCTTCTAGTGTCTTGGTCCTAAAGCCTCTGCAATATTTAAGAGGGTGAGTCTTTTTTTGGATAGGACATTGCTTTTCGACACCGGGCTTGGCACTGGAAGTCTCTGTATTGTCAGAGTCAGACATAGAAGAGGCCTCCGTCATGTGTGAGGAGATGAAGTTCTTAGAGCTGTCCATCTTCTTAACTGTGTTATCCTGCTTCACTATTGCAACAGTTGAAGGAGACAGAAGGAAGCTTGGGTCGTTACGGATGTAGGCCTCTCTGCAGACGAAGTCAGCAAAGTAGGTGAAAGGGGGGAAATGTACATGGTTCTGCTCTTTGTACATACTCCCATGAGACATCCATTTATCCTGAAGGTTGAATGGCAACTTCTCCACAATAGGGTTCAGGCCTCTTGAGGTGTCTAAGCAAGATAGCCCAGGTAGGTTGCCTTCTTGCTGTGCTGATACTAGCTCCTGTAGCAGATCGCCAAGCTCTCTGAGCTTCACAGGATCTCTGTTGTTGATCTTAGGGAACTACTCCACTCTATTGAAGAGAGCCTTCTCGATCATTTCTGGTGACCCGTAACAGTTCTGAAGACGAGACCATGCCATAATTAAGCCTCGAGCTGAGTCGTTGACATGGACAGCTCGAATCCTCTTAACGTGTGCTGAAGACTAGGGGCCAAGCCATTTTATTAGTAGATCAAGCTCTTCACTGCATGTAAGATCTCTACCTTTAGTGCAGTTCAGGAGGCTTGACTTCCATGACCAGTAGCTTTCAGGTCGGTCGTCGAAAATGGTGAGACTGGAAGTAAGCAGTTCTCGTCGAGCGAGGAATCTAGCTACATCACCGAACCCTGAGCGGTCAACAGAGAGAGTTTGTGGAGCTGGATTGTGGAGAGTGGACGGGAGTGGCTGATTTGAGCCCATGGGGTAGGATCCATCAGGGTTAGCATCCGGCTTTATTAGCTGGGATTGTAACACATGTGTTCTTTTCCTGTTAAGGGCGCTCTCAGAGTGATCAAAGGCAACGAGAGCAGTAGGATTGTGTGGCTGAGGCTTATGATGTGCAAGATTTACGAGTGCATGCTGCGAGGCAGCTTTAGAATGACACTGAATGTACTCGCTAGTTCTTTCGTGAGGAGATTGATGTGGAAGAGATCCAAGGTTTGAGGCCCTGGAGCCTCCGTCTATTTGTTCTGCTGCAGACTCGAGGGCATCAGCCTCTGCTTCTGCTGCTGCAATCTCTTTGTCTAGTTTTAGCGTAGCAAGAGCTGCATCAATCCAAGCCTTTTCCATTAAAAGCTCATTTTCTTTCTGAACGAAAGCTGCACAGGCTCGTGCAGCTAGAACTTTAGCTCGTGCTTTAGCTGCAGCTAAGCTAGCTGAAGAGTTTTTGGAACTTGAGCTAGAGCTACCAGCTGCAGACCTGATAAGAAAGCTCCTGTCTGATGATGGACCCGCCTGTTGCTCTTCTGCGTGAGGTGTAGCATCCATCATGTAGCTTTAAGGGAACATCAGTCCGGCAGAGTTGAAGTTGCTTTGAAGAAACCTCTCTTGTTTACGAAGGCGTCCGCTGTGTAGAACACGCTGTGATGCTGTTTTTTCCACTATGCTGGCCCCTGGGAACGTAGCAATGATGTACACATCACCAGATAATTAAACAGTTTATTGTTGTAATCTTGTGAAACTGAAAGTAAAAAGCAGAAAGCATTGCAATCAATACAATGACATGCTATAAAATACAAACATAAATGAAATCCATAAACATAGATGAATCATCAAAGATACAAACAATGCCTCTCCAAGGTCCACATGAGCAGATGGAGCCGGATGTTTGAGGAGGTACAATAACATGTGGACACTCTAGCTGTTTTGCTGGAAAAACATGGCCGCTGACCTTTCAACTCAGTCATGTGACCATGCAATGTGACATCGACTGACCAATGGAAACACCTGCATCCAAAAATAGCATGAAAAGGCTGCAATCACGCCAGTTGCCTTTAGGAGGTGCTATAACAACAAAAAACGAAACTTACACGTAACGTGACAGAGAGACACAACGAAACTCATCCTGAGCACACACAAAAACTCACAGCCGAAGTAAAAACCATAAATATGGCTTGATATTGAGTAAGAAAAAGGTTTATAACGCTGTGAGAATGGGTCTGCGGAGAGCATTTCTCCACCATCCCAACTCGTCTATTACCAGCGTTCAGGGAGCTCAATGCAAGTCAATGGGGACTCCCTGTTAGTTAGCCAAGGGATCCTGGTGTGTGAGGTGCTCCGTGGATTGGTCCATTTGGGCCAATCCGGTCATTTGTTGTTGATTTGGGTATTCACACGTCACAGAACCCAGGAAGTAAACAATGGAAAATGAGAAATCTCCAGCGAGGCGTTCTAGGGCAGCATAGGCAGGTCTTTGTGTTAGAGTTGTACTCGCTACAGGGTGTACTTTGAGGATTTGTGACTTTGCAGACCGTTTACATGCAGAAAAACCTTCATAACACACAAAGGGACGGGTAATAACCGGAAAAGCATGACATGGGCCCTTTAACAATAACAACAACCGTAATGCTTCAGCATTAAAACACCATAGACTGTAAATATAAGGAAAACACAGACACTCATCACCGAGGTCACTATCAATCGATCCACCAGAGCAATAGCCTATAAGCAAAACACAGAAGATCAACAAAAGACATGACATAAAATGAACTTACCAAAGCAGTCGATGGTCAACTTCATTTTCTTTCGGTACGTCTACACTGCAGGCATCAAAAAATGCTTTCAACGCTTCGCCCATTCACTTGAATGGGGTGACGTAGAAGATTTTTAATCTTCGCCGAACTGTTTTGTGGTGAGCATGGCATGGCTTTGCAAGCATCACGAGCATCTATCGGCATCGAGGCTCGATGCTTGGCATCAGCCAATCAAATCCCGTTTATGCAAATCCCGCCAGTGCAAGCGCAGCCAATCAAACCGCGTGCAAGCTGGGAGAGCCAGACCGCAGTTCATTTCCTCATATTCCAAACAAGATATTACGGTAGCAAATCACCCGGTTCTTTACGACCGGAACTATTTACCGGGATACAAACCGGAGGAACCAGGCATGGAGGGAGGTGGCAGAGACAGTGGGTGAAACTGATAGTTTTTTCGCCTGTTTGGAGAGTTTATATCCAGTTCACTTCGTTTTAACATTGCTATTGCTTTGTATGTCGGGGGCGGGAGATTCATGTGATTGGTTGCTCGCAAAAAATCGCCAAGCTTCAGACACGCCCAGCTTCAAGATTTTTTCATGCCTGTAGTGTAGACGGGCCGTTTCAGTTTTACTGATTTTAATCATGTGCTGCTCTCTCTCGTCTGCTCTTCATAACTACACTTTTCGCGGCACAGCAATGTACAGACGAATCAGACGACTAAACATGATCTTAAAATATATTTTAAGATATATATCTTTTGCATATTTTTGGAATTATTATTTTTCTTTCTGCTGACACTAGGTGGGGGCTCTGGAGCAGGTTATGTTCCAGATAAGAGATCAACTCAGTGAAAGCACCGCCTGCTGACCAATCAGTGCGGAGTTTAAAGCTATCAAGTCATATTACAGGATAAAGGAAATACAGTTTAAACTGCCGTATGCAGGAAAGACGCCGACGTGTCGCACTTATAATTCATATCACATCATCAATCACATCATCGAACATATAATATAATATATCATATATTTCCTTATTTGAGTCAGCTTCTCGAGCCGTATCTGGCCGTACAACACTTACATTGTCACATACTGTATGCAGAAGTATTATTTTAAGCAACACGTTAAGTTGAAGAAACACTCAAATGCAATTAAAGTCAGATCCACTCATGTCTTAGGAGGGGGCAGTGATATCATAAACTGTTAATCTACGCCAGGGGTGCCCAACCTTTTTTGAACCGAGAGCTACTTTTAAAGTTGCCAGTCTGCCGAGATCTACCAGTCCAAATAGAGAGTTGTAGCCATTACTACTACCAGGTAAATACACACTTCTACTTGTATAAAACTGACCTTTGTACAATTAATACTTTATAAAATACTGCAGATCCTTTATCTTACCTCTTTCTAATCTACACACATACAAGTATTTAACTGAAGTTACGCAACAGTGTTGTTGATACAGAGTTGGAGTTTATTCACACGTCACATACTACAGTGGGTAATGTTTTCAAGAAACATTAAACAGTGCTGCCACATATGACACAGGAAAAAAAGAAAAGACACTGAATCCTTTTTTTGCCATTATATAAAAATAGTGTTGCTACAAAAGTATAAATTAGGCTTACTAATAAGACAACTCAGATCTGAAGCTACACAGGAATCTGCTGCCAAAGTGCAATAAAAAAGACAACATTAATAGAATCAAACCCTTTTTTTGTTGCATTTTAGTAGAGTATAAAAAGAAATGCCTTTAAAATAGGATGCAAGCAACACTAGTTTCTTAACCTGAATTGATAATAGACTATAATCACTTTAAGTTTGAATTCTTATACCATTTTGTACAATAATTATAATGAATAAGTTCAAACAAACTAAAACTTACAGCGGATTAATAACGGTATCTAACTTGAGTTTTCATTATATCAAAAACCTATTGAAATGCTACTGTTATTTTTACTGTCCCCAAAAGCGCGTCGGCAGCCTCCAGGAATGCTTCTTTCACAACTTCGCCGTCTTTGAAAGACTTCATGTGTTTCTCAAGAACGTGACTGACACGATAAGATGCTATGGTAGCAGCCTTGCTCTTGTTGTTGGGACTGGTGAAAATGGACTGCTATGCATTTAGCTGTCCTTTCAGGTCCCTCCCCTTTTTGGAGCGTAGGGCAGAATAGGAGGGAATTCCGTCTCGTAGCGTTTGTGCACTGTTTTGAAATGCCGCTCCTAAATTATCCTTCTTCGATAAAGCCACACTCGCATTGCAGAAGAGACAGATGGACTTTGAATTGGAATAGGTAAACAAATTATCATCCTCCCACTCGGAGTGAAAATTATATATTTTGGGCTTTTTTGCTTCTGCCATAATTGTGGTCTTGTGTGTGTGCGGACTGTCACTCCTGTTGCCACGGACAACGTCAGCGAACAAGTGCCCACTGCCCACCAGCCACGCCCCGACACATGGGGTCACGCCAATCACAAAGCTTTGATGTGTTCAAGTGCATTATTCTGGCACAGGAAGATTATGTTAGAGGACATTAACGATAAAACAGAATATTGTTATTCTATTTTTAGACACATCTCGCGATCGACTGGGAATCTCCCGTCGTTGGGCACCCCTGATCTAGCATTCAAACACTCTGTAGTTCTTTTTTTCTTCTTTACAAGCTGTTCTGTATTCATCACCTTGCATGTGCAACTATGTTATTGGCTGTTATAGGCCTCCATCGGCCATCATGGATGCAACTACTAGCCTTACTGAATTGTTGTCTATGTTTTCTTCTGAAATCATATTAATGGGTGATTTAAATTGGGACTGGTTGAGTGATAAATCTTCACAGTTTAAGCAGGTTTGTGATTCTTTGAACTTAACTCAGCTTATTGATAGTCCCACTAGAATAAACCCTGCCAAACCCAATAACGATACCCTTATAGATGTCATTCTAACAAATGCAGCTCATAAGTATGTGTCTGTTGGTGTTTTTCCTAATGATATCAGTGACCATTGCACTATTGCTTGCGTTAGGAGCACTAAGTTGCCCAAAGCCAAGGGCCTTATTGTCCTCAGGCGCTGCTTCAAACACTTCTCTGAGCAGGCTTGCCTACACGATCTGGCGGAGGTTAAATGGCACTTCATAGCGTTAATTCCATCTGTTGATGTTGCCGTCCAATTTTTTATTGATCACTTTTTATCGATTATTAATAGACATGCCCCCCTTAGAAAATTCAGAGTCAAGAATAGGAACACTCCATGGTTTACTAGAGAACTATCTGATCTAATTCATGATCGAAATAAGCGATGGTCTTTAGCTAGAAAGTCTAACACTAGTGATGACTGGCTTCTTTTTCGTGTCCTCAGAAATAAATGTTCAGCCCTTATTAAAAAAGCTAAAACTGATTACTATCTGAGCTTAACCACTGATTGTTTTAATGACCATTCTAAGTTCTGGAAAACAATTAAATCACTTCAGAACAAGAAAGTTTCTAGTTTCCCACAAAAACTGAAGGTCAGTGATTATTTTATTTCAGATTCAGATGGTATGTCTAATGCTTTCAATGCTCACTTCAAAAAGGCTGGTCACATTTTTGATGAGCAAAGTCATGACTCTCTAAATGGTCGTACTCACAGCCCTAGTCAAGAGATGAGCTCCCCTGTTTTTGATTTTGCTTCTTTCTCGGTCTCTGAAGTCTTACAGGGTTTGCACTCAATTGATCCTAAAAAGTCTGCCGGGCCTGACGGCCTCGACCCATTCTTTTTAAAAATTGCAGCTCAGATTATAGCACAACCAGTAACTGATATTTTTAATCTCTCCCTGTCCACTCACACACTGCCAGCTCTGTGGAAGCAAGCTCTGGTATCGCCCCTCTTGAAAGCTGGTGATCCCACTGAGTTAAATAATTATCGTCCTATCTCAAATCTTTCTGTGTTATCAAAGATTCTTGAGTCCCTAGTTTCTACTCAGCTAAAACTTTTTTTAAATTCACACAACATCCTTAACCCTATGCAATCTGGATTCAGATCAAAGCACAGTACTGTGACTGCCAGTCTGAAAGTCTTAGATGATATCAAGGCTGCTTTGGATAACAAATCTGTTTGTGTTGCATTGTTTATTGACCTAGCCAAAGCATTTGATACTGTAGATCACCACATTATGTCTAATGTTATGTTGGTGTCTCGTTTCGGTCATAATGCCATTTGTTGGTTTCAGAGTTATCTAACCGACCGTACTCAATGCGTCAGGTTGGGTAGCACTGTCTCTGACCCTGTCACCTTGGAGAAGGGCGTTCCACAGGGCTCTATTTTGGGGCCTTTGCTCTTTTTATTATATGTAAACAATATTTGTAATCAGATGCAATTTTCTACCTATCATATGTATGCTGATGACACTATTGTATATTCATGTGCTCCTTCTCTGGACATGGCCGTTTCCAATTTAAAATCTGATTTTATCACGCTGCAGCATGCACTTCTTGATTCCAAACTGCTTTTGAACAGTAAGAAAACCAAAGCAATGCTTTTTGGTCCCAAGTCAGCGTCCTCTTGCCTCTCCATTGACACCCTTGATGGCGTCTCTGTGGAGTTTGTTGATATCTACAAATATCTTGGCTTTTGGTTGGACAGTAATCTGAACTTCAAACACCATATCGAAGTTCTAACAAAGAAATTGAAATTCAGTCTTGGCTTCCTTTACAGACTTAAATGTTGTTTTTCAACTTCATCCCGTAAAAGGTTGGTCTCTGGCTTATTCCTGTCCCAGCTGGACTACGGTGACACCATTTATAGATTTGCCTGTCCCACTGTCTTGGCCAAACTTGACCCACTCTACCATGCTGCACTGCGTTATATATCAAATGCACCCTATAGGACTCATCATTGCACACTGTATAGCCTAACTGGATGGTCCTCACTCACTATGCGTAGGATGCAGCATTGGTTTTTATTAATGTATAAAGCCATTTCAGGAAATCTTCCACTCTACATATGTGCCAGATTTGCTCCAGTTTGTGACTTTTACAACCTCAGATCCAGTGCCTTGATACGGTTCCAGGTTCCTGCTGTGCGGACTGAGGCTGGAAAAAGGAGTCTCTTTTATTATGGTCCTCGGTCTTGGAATGACCTTCAATCACGCCTCAAACTGACGGCACTTGTTTCTATAGCCTGTTTTAAATTGAAGTTGTCAGAAGTCCTTACCACCAGCTGCTCTTGCAGTAATAAGTAGTGCCTTTCTTACTGTCCTAATGTGCACAATGTAGTAACTGCTTTTTTTCGTCTTTTGTTTTCTTAGTTATGTTCTCTGTATTTTATATGTTTGTGTTATGTGTTATGTGTAACGTTGCTGCCTTCTTGGCCAGGTCAGCATTGTAAATGAGATTTTATCTCAATGCTTTTTATCTGGTTAAATAAAGGTTAAATAAAAAAATAAAATAAAATAAATGTGGCTTTTATCCTGGTTTATCGGTTTAAGTCATGGATCTTTAACGTCTTCGTATTTGTCTAACGTGATAGTTTACTTTTAATTCATGAAGTATGACGCTGCGCTGTCAGTACGCTTGTCCATGTTTGTGTTTGGTCAAATGTTACTAACCCCGCCCCTTTCACGTGAACGCGCTCTCAGCCGGACACCCTACCCTACCCCTACACACTACCCCTCCGTTTGTGCGTTCACGCGGAGGGCATACTTGCCAACCCTCCCGATTTTCGCGCGAGACTCCCGATTTCATTGCCCTCTCCCGGTTTCCTCCCGGGGTCATATTTCTCCCGCATTTCTCCAGATTTCTGACAAAATCAGATTTACTCACGACTGTTTTCACTCGGACTTAATACAGCTACACCATTGTTTGGTTTCCATGGTAGCGCGTCTCTTTAGTAGCGCGCGCAACTGAAAGTCTGAGAGGGTGAGGAAGACATTCACAGAAAACGGGACAAGAATCGACAACTCTACCCTCTGCTCAGTCCTTTCCTGTAAAATACAGCTCCATCAAGGATGGTGCGACAGGTCGCAAGGCAGTGCAACTACAATAAGCATGTTAATGTTAATCCAATTCAGCTTTGGCGATCCACTAGCACCCCCTGCCCCCCGGTGGTTTTGGAAATGCTCCCGATTTCTGAGGTCTCAAGGTTGGCAAGTATGGCGGAGGGTCCGCCACGTTAAGTGCTGTTCCAAACCAACAAGTGTGGAGCGGTGTGGAGGGGGAGTGGACTATCAAGCTCTCAAACAGCGAGTCTGCATCGGTGCTAACTGGAGACCGGTCTCTACCTGACCGGTCTCAGCGCTGTGTGTGTCCATCAGGAAACACTTTGTTTACAAGTAGTTCCAGCTTGTGGAATAAATTGCGATGTTAAAGATTCCATGTCATGCTTTTCCGGTTATTACCCATTCCCTTGTGTGTTATGAAGGTTTTTATGCATGTAAACGGTTTGCAGAGTCACAAACCCTCAAAGTACACCCTGTAGCGAGTAAAACTCTAACACAGAAAATACCTGTCTATGCTGCCCCAGAACACCTCGTTGGAGATTTCTCTTTTTCCATTGTTTACTTCTTGGGTATAGTGGCGTATTTGGGTATAGTGACGTAACGTAACGGCTCCGCTGGACAGTTTGAGCTGGCTCACTGGTGTGGGGTCGGCCGACACTCCCAGCCAGGCTGCGGGTGTGTGTGTGTTTCGGGCTGGGTTTCGCTGTGTCTCGCTGTCTCGCAGACGGCCACTGGGCTCACAGGGGGGGGGGGGGGCAGGAGCTCCAACAAGCCGTTTAGGACAAGGAGTGAATACACATACTATACAGAGATGCTGTATGAGAAACCAATGTGAGTTTGGAAAATTGCACAATATAAATCTATTTTAGTAGACCTCAACAATGGAAATATGATCAGTAGAAATGGCCATGACATGGGACCTTTAACAACCTCATGATAACCTCATATTTCTTTAACTTAGTGTTTAGTCTAGAAAAAGGTAAATGTGTGCATTTTATTATAAAGTTGTGTATATTTAAAGACTGTTGCAAAAACTAAGAAGCTTATAAACATCAGGTTTAAAACTAAAAGAGCTTTACAAAAAAGTAACACAATTAAAGATGTTTTGAGTTTTATTTGAGTTATTAATTGTAATGTTTTGTCTAAGAGATACTGATTTGAAACCGTTGTTACATACAGTTATGGCATTTCCTGTTTCTGCCGGAGAGAGGCGAGACCGTCCCAAAGCTTGCCGCTGTATTTACTCCCTCCATCTGACAGGAGGGAGCCTCTTTGGGCTGCGAGTGTCACTCCACGGAGTTCACTCCGTCACGGAGGGGGAGTGTGTAGGCAGGGGCGCCGTAAGGGGGTGAAAAGTTAGGACGATTCTAAGGGCCCGTGACTGACAGGGGCCCCAAAAATTGTAGAACATTAAGAAAAAATGTTTAAGTAACCTTTCATCAATCATCAATAATTAACATTAATATAACATTATATTGATAATATACTCACTAAACTTACGATTCATTTCACTTTTTTTGTTCTAAAAGTTAATTATCCAAAGCCTCTGTATACCCCCCTCTATTTACATGTAATGGTTTGGTCCTGTCTCCAAACGCTGTGCGGCACCGCTCTTTCTAGCAGAGTGAGAGCATGTGAGGCAGGGATGCGAGTACTTACGTGTGTACGATGTCTCAACGACTAACAAAGTCAGGCTTTCAAAAAAGAAAAGAAATTGAGAGAAAGACAAGGGAGAGTGACAGTATGTCACCCAGTTTTGCTCTGATTTAACACCACCATCAGGCCTTTTCATTTCCGTTTTGTTGTCCATTGACACTTTAATACCTGCTTATTTTGTAGTTGGTATGTATATTTAATTAGAAAATCTGCTGCTTATGTTTTTTTTTTTGTGATAGCATTTTTATAAATGATAATATTGGTGTTAATGTTCACTTTATTTTAATTTAAGTGGTCATGTATATTTAAGTTATATTTATTTTGATTTATGAATGTTCCATTCAAAAATGTTATTAAAAAGGCATGTACACCATAAAAGATGACTATTGAGGTCTATTGTCAGGAATGTTAGTGTTATATCAAATAGTGAATTCTACCGCAGCAGAATGTTGCAGTAGAATTTGCAGTCTGCACAGTGTTATATGTTCACAGCTCAGTATCAGTAAATATTGATCGCTTAGTATTGGACTACAAGATAGATGCAAGCCTGTGCAGGTAGAGTTATTTAAAGCATAAATGAGTCGTTTGGGTTCTGGAGTTCTAGTTACAGCAATTGTGCTTGGTTTGCGTGGCCTGTGCCTGGTGGTGGGGCCCAATGTGATATATTTTCATGGGGCCCAAAATCCCTGGCGGCGCCCCTGTGTGTAGGGGTAGGGTATAGGGCATGGTTTGGGATTGGGCCAGAATAAACCCTGGGTTGATTTACCGAGTTGATAACCAGCGTCGTAGGACCGCTTAGCGAGATCTCGTTTGTTAGGGTTAGTTAAGCCAGATAACTCATAACTCAGATATCCAGGGTCTGTTGAACTGGTTTCGTAGTACAGGGCACAGATCTCTATACACACTGTCTCAGTTTGTGCTGATGAATTCAGTAACTCCTAGCTGTTAGTCAGCTGACTAATGGTGTCTTGGGTGTCACTGTCACAAATATTTTCTGTCCCACTTAACAACTCAATGAAAATGATGAGAATCATATGTGATGGCCTCACCGGACAATTCAACACAACTGAACAAATCATCAGAACAACAGAACGTTAGACAATATTGTTCCCCAGAAGTGTTGAACATACAGGAAGCTGCCATCACACGGTTCAAACCTCTGAGACACTTTATTTTCCTGTGTCACATTTCTTTGAAGCCGTGTAATGCTGGTGTGGTCGAGGTATAAAGTGCTTATTCTATAGATCGCAGACTTCACCTCCACTCCAAATGAACCAAAAACTGTCCTTTAGAATTAAGTGACATAAAAATCGGAAAAATACATAAAAATCTGAAAAATACATCAGGCATTCTGAGTTTTATTTTTCAGTGGATTAAAGGTAGGGTAGGTAATTCACTTCAGAAACACTTTTTGTTATATTCCATGGAATTCTCTTAACATCCCGATAGCAATGAATACATTAAATGCTTTGAAAATAAATATATACAAATATTTCATCTGTAGAAGCCGTAGCGCTGTAAAAAGCTAGTCCAGTTATCTGCCTGCCTGTCAGCCTTCCATCTCGTGCACAAACTTATCTCGTGCCCTCATTGGTCACGTGCATGTTCGTGTTGTTGGAGGAGGGGCTCTGTAAGGAAGTCTGAAGGAAAGGGCAGATTTTTTTCGGTTGTGTACTTTCAAATTCTAGCGTACTCGAGCTGGTTTCTCCATTCTTACCTACCCTACCTTTAAATGAAAACATAAATGTTCTGTGCTGATGTTCCCTTTACTGTTCAAATGTTGTTTTCAGTGCAACATTTGTTTTTATTGACAATTGTACTATCACTGACACTGTTTAAGCTCTATACCAACACAGATTTTTAACATAAAAATATATTAAAATCTGTAGAAACGTTATAGTTCAGTTACATTATATCTGTGGAGAGTTGGAGGAACGTTTAGGCTTGTTAAAGCCGCCATAGAAAGCAACATGCACCAAAGATCTGCTGTCTTCACAGCAGCATTGAATCAAGTCATCTGTCGCCATGGAGCCAATCAACACACAGCATTCAGGAAAAGGGATCAGCTTATCGTCTATTACATCAGAGATAAGAAGCTACACATTCAATGAGTCATCAGAAACGCAGCACTTTAACCCACTAATTTATTGATGTATGAATGTGACACCATTCAATCTTGTATAGTCCTCTACACTGTTATAACCTAAACAGGGATTGTACTCATTTTCATCCACGTCAGTCGTTTTTACCTGGGGAGGGCCGCATAGAGAGAACCCAATTAAACCAGCCGTGAAAAAGGAGATATGAGCAGTGTAGCAGCTGTTCGTTAAATTCAGGAAGTTAGCTTATCTTAGCATAGAGACTGAAAGCCCAATGAAGACTAGTTTCTGAATAGTTGAATAATCTGTATTCAAACAGAAGTGAAACACTTTGTGGTTGTATGTGGACAGAAGTTGTGAGTGGGCCGACAGTGAGCAGGGTTTTCTCCTCACCCCTGCCTCCATTTTGGCTCTAGTGATGATGGAGGCCCCGGCCCACTGGAGGAAAGGAGACATGCAAGACCTGGAACATTCTCCAGCAGCGTGGTGTCAGTGTTGGCTTCCTGCAGGAAAAACAAGAACACAGCAGACAGAGCTCGGAGCGATATCGAGCGGGGGAGCGGCCGCGTGTGAGGGGGGGGCTATCTTAAGATAGGCTCTGTGACATCACTGTCTGCATGTGGGTTTAAAATGTATATCTGTCTACCGATTCAACAAAAGCATTCATAAGTCTAATTTTGAAGAGCCTGACAGGTCTTGATGCTAAACTACGCTAATCCTCTTCAGTTTCTATCCCGCTTTATGTTTGGATGCACCCTAACCACTTAGCATAGCTACGATAATCACTATCATTCTTCACATTCACCACACAGACATCAGAGTGATATCAGAATCGGACTGTTAGCAACAAAGAAAATGCGTGTTGAGATGTTTACTGCTTTATGAGTTTTATTAAATGATGTATAGAAAATGATACATAAAAGATTGTATTGCTTTAACTTCAGAGTATTAGAGGTCTGTTAAAGTTAGCATGATGAAAGCTGTCTTTAAAAGCTCTCCTGAGCAGCATGGTAATCTCAAACACTGTCTCACACCTGCTTTTGGATCGTCATCACTGCCTCAGCAGCTGACACTTCCTGTTTTTCCTCCTGATCCTCTTCCTGTTTCTCCTCCTGATCCACTTCCTGTTTCTCTTCCTGATCCACTTCCTGTTTCTCCTCCTGATCCACTTCCTGTTTCTCCTCCTGATCCACTTCCTGTTTCTCCTGCTCTGCTACAGGATCAGAGTACAAGGAGGAGATGTTCCCGTCTTTCCATGTGACCATGATGTGCCCTGCTTTGAACTCGCTCACCTCCCCGTTGGGAGGGGGGTGCTGGTCCTCTCTGAGGGGGACGGTGGTCTCCAGCTCCTCGCTCCTCTGAGTCCCAGAAGCTGCTGCCTTGTACTTCGCAATCTTCCTACGGCTCCTGAGGGGAAAAGAACTGACGATGAACAGCCTTTAAAACCATCAAAACTATTCATTTCCCTACATGCATTGCATTGGCAGTGTCATAGTGTAACTTCAGGTCCTACTTGTTGGCCATGGCCCCCATTCCCAGCAGCAGAAACCCAACAAGAAGGCAGACGAAGGCCAGTCCCAGCAGCACAAACGTCCATATGGTTGCTGCAACAGGAAGCAGACGACACTGATATAACACACAGCCTAACACGTTCTCCCTCCCAACTCGTGATCTGTTGACGTTTTTCAGCGACCGCGGTCCGTTCTCTGCTGATCATGTTACATTATGCTCTCTTGTCTTTATTTTGCTTTATATGTTGTCTTAGGGTTTGACTATTGGGAGACAAAATGGATTTTGTGAAGATGCTTTGTTTTTTTGTCCTTGTGTTTTTAGCTCAGAGCGCATCAAGCGTGTGACGTCATTAGATGCAATGAATTTAAAGCCCATTGCAATTTTTTACTTGGTAAGTAGCAACGAAAAACCTTAAGCATACACCACAAATGCTAGTAAGTCCAGCCAGGCAGTAATTGTAAGCACATCTAGAAGTGCAGGCATAGAGTTTTGTGCATTTGTGAATCCTTTTAAGACATTAAAGCTCATTAAGTGATTTAAATGTAGAGCTTTGCACACAGTGATCACAACCAGAAGCTGTGGTGCAGTTTGTTACAGAGGTGCACTTTTATACATACGTATCCTGTGGGTGGACTTTTTCTCACTCTAGTTTTTTTAAGTATTTACACGGCTAATACATTCTCTGTTTAAAGAGATGAAGTGTGATGACAGAATGCCTTCAGGAGCACTTTTTAAAGCATCGTGCTTCGAGTGATCTGTGATCACTTTTCCCAGCGATGCCTAAGATGTGTACATTTGAACAGAAGGAGAACTGGTCTAGTTTGGGTTTTTTGTGTTCAGATTGATCAAGACTGTGGAGACTTCAGTTCAGGCCTCCAGCCACTATTAAGGAAGCATGTAACCAGTAAGATTTGTTTAACTTCATCTGTATCTGTTTATACGGCAACTGAAGCACATATATTCATAAATGACTTGTTTTCCCCTGTAGGAGGCCATCATGACATCTTATCAATTTTGTCTGATTAAATCTCCAGTGAGTGATTTATGTATTAAAAATGCAACACCTCTGCCTCTGCTAGTAAAGAAGGAATGCTAGTCATTAAAGATAACCATGAGCCAACCCAGTCTCTTTTTTCTAAGCCCTTCTCTTTACTCTAATTCACCTCTCTCTTATCATGGTGGAGCGGTTTGTGTGTCACTATGAACCTGGAGGCTGAGTTGTCAGGAACTTCAGATCCCCCATGGCAAATTGGCCTTATCCTTTTTCTGTGATGAGAGGGATTTCTGACAACATTTCTATAAGATGAAGTATTTGAGGAGCAGCAGCAGTACTTACGGTCCTCTGTGCGATAGAACCAGCGCAGGTATGCTCTCTGTTCCTCCGTCATGTCGCTGCTCTGCTCCTCTGACGCTAACTCAAACTCTTCTGGATGTTTAGACGCCCTCTTGGATCCTGCAGAGACACATACCGTATGACACATAAAATACAAACCCATAATCAAACTTAAATGATAATAATGTTAAATAATGTCTCCAAAACAAGTCAATGCACTACATATTTGTTTTAAAAGGTAACACAGTATTATGTTTTACCAGTTGTCCAAATTCAATCTTATACCACATTTATTTTTCAGCAATTCTAATCTTAAATTCCAATTTTAATTTCCTATAACTAATTTACCAGATGTTTGTTTTAACTAATACATGGCAGGTACATTAGAACAATTGCCACTGGCCACTTTTAAAGCTGCAACACCTAATGGTAGCCACATGGGGGCAGCAGCACAAGCTGTAAACACAACATTATCACAATATGAAGCACATGAAGCACATAACAGCTCATAACTTGACATGTGCACTTCCCCTACTGCAGTTTCCAGCAGCAGGAAGATGTTTCAGTGAGAACGCTGTAAAAAGGCTCACCAGACAGACTCAGAGAGAGACAGCTGCTGGACCTTGTGGAACATTTAGCAGCTAAATCAGTAGGTAGAGACCAAAACACTCTAAACTCTAAAAGAGAGAGCATGATGGATATTGATGTACAAATGACTCCTGGATGTGGAATTCAGCACAGGCCTGCTTTAATCCTCGCTGACTCACTGAGACTTTCGTGGCAGATGTCCCCCTCATCCAGAGATTTCCATTTTGAGTGTTTGCTGTCATGTGCGAGACTCAGACGCCCGCCATCCACTGACAGCAGCATGGAGGAGTCCCTGCTGATCAACCTGCCCCTGTCACAGTCCCACATTAACCCCCTCACATCCACCCCCGGCCCCCAGCAGGGCCCTGTTTGGACGGGCTCCATCTGCAGGGCCGACAGACACCTGGATGATGGGACACACATCAGCAGGCCCTGGTCCACCCAGGCCCACTGCTGAGACTCTGAGTCCAGGCTGCAGCTCTTTAGCAGGACCTCCCCTGTGGCGGGGGTCTCCTCCAGACACAGGCTGCGCTGCATGTTGTGGACCATGAAGCCCCTCGCCCCTGCAGCTGTGTGACAATCACATGGTTAGATTCTTTGTTGTAAATATAACCATTTCCTTTAAATGTGTCTGAATGTCGTATGAACTTACCTAACAGGGGAAGAAACAATAAGATCCAGGGCTCAAACATATCTACAGAGGAATAAGCATTGTTATCACACAAGATTCACTTTACTATCAGATCAGAGGGTGATTCAACAGGTATGAACCTGAGCATGATGTGTTCTCTATAAGCTTTGTTAAACGTACAGTACATGACTTTATATTTAATAAAATCCACTTAATAAATCCATACTTGCTGTTAGTGTCCTCTGTTTTTGGTCAATATTATACATTAAACAGAACATGTTGTTGCAATGTTTACCTCTGCTAAGCACATTTAATATTCACTGATATAATTCACATAAATGTTCATAAACGGGACCTTCCAAAGTAAAAAACAATGTTGTTATGTGTCAAATATTAAAGATCCTTTACATTTTTGAAAAGAGTTTTGAAACTTGTACTTAGTTGTACAGCAGTTGTTTTTTCAATCAAATATAATCTGAATAAAAACTAAGGAAACAAGATCAGATCGAATGTGCTATAACTAATGAGTGAGTGGTGACCATCTGTAAAGCTTCCTCCAGAGCAGTGTGACCACATGTTCATTTCCTACAGCATGTGATTAAAGCTCCAGCTTAAGTATAAAATCACCAGAGAGGTGCCAATCCACCTCCTGGGCACTGCCGTGATGCCCTGGAGCAAGGCATCAAACCGCCAACTGCTCCCTGGTACTGACAGACCTGCAGCCTCTCCGATCTGGCACCTGTATTTGTACTGTACCGTATGTATATTTAAAGATAAATATACTAAACTAAATATCCCCCAAGGGATCAATAAAGGTTCATCTTATCTTAATACAAATGCCCCCATACAATTTACAATAATACATGTCTATTATTATATTCTAACATATAAGAACATACTGTGTACGCCTTGCCACCAGAATGCTGTCCTGATTCATACCATCCTCTACAGAGCAACAGCATAGCACACCACTAACTAGCATTATTAACTAGCAGAGCGCATACCATGGGGAGAGATTGAAGCATTTGTCAGTAAATAACATGACCCCACACAGGTAGCACAAGTTTTACACGCTGTGACTAAAAGACCCTTACCCTCCCCGAAGATCTCCTCATTATACAAAAAAAGTACAAAAACATAAGTCAGAATGCCAAAGTTAATACTATTCAACTGTCTCATGTTGAACCGTACATATACTAATGGAGTGGGTTATTAGTGTGTGTACTCACTTCTAGGATGTTCTGTCTGGCTGAGATGTGGAGGGAATACCAGAGTGTTTAGAAAACACAACGATGAAGGACGACACACTTTCCAAAGTTCACGGGGAGGGGCCTGCAACCCTGCACGTGACAAACTGCCTTTAAAAGCATATAGACTGTTCTTATTTATTGGTGGTGAAATGAAGCAAGGCTGTAAAATGATCTCAGTTAGAAAACTCAGCCATGTCTGTCCTCTGGATCAGCCTTTTTATGTATCTGTTCCGTCTGCACGTTACAATAAAGAGAGCTCAGGAACTGTGCAGCCTTTAAAACAAAGTTCAGACTTTTCATTTCAGGTCTTTGACCTTGAGGCCTGGTTACCTCTCTTCTGTTTGTGGGGGGGTGGGTTGAAGGCCTGCACTGAGACTTGTTGAAGGGTTTAACTTTTATAGCAGAGGTGCGGAGAGGTAAATGACCTCCGTGTCACTGATGTTTGTGTCTGTTCAGATAAGAGAACCAAATGCAGTTCAGCATCCAAACAGAAGCACAGAGTTCAGAATCACAGTAAATACTAATCAATGAATATAGAAGACAAAGTAAGGGGAATATAAACAGCACAGTGTGTAATGAACAGTGTGACACTCAGCAGTCACAGTAGGCAGTGCAGATATTAGTAAATCAGTGTTACGTAATATACAGTGCAGGCGTAAGAAATGCTAACAGTTGTGAAGAATCTTTATTATAGATCTGATGTGTACAATATAGACAAAACTTCTTTCACAACCCATTTTATAATACATCATAAACATATCTTTAACACTGAACAGCTTCTAAAACACCTCCACTCCCCCAACAAAACGTTTGAACCTTTTCAGTGAGAGAACAGAGCTATTCACTTTTGAAAATGAAAGGTTCTCTTTCATAATGTCAAAACGTTCCTCTTGTCTTTACTGCACTCATCTGTCCACCATGGGACGGCTCTCCTGTGAATCTGTGACCAAAATAACATAGAAGCCGACACTGGTAAGCAACAACACTGTAGTTCTAGTTTTAATAAGAAACACTTAAGTTTGGGAAATTCTTCTTTGCTGTGTGCTATTGTCATTGGGATTCTACTGTGTTAGACAGCGCCTCTCTAAATGTAATGGTGAGTGTGTGGTGAAACAGATTTACTGCAGACTCATGTCACGGTTGTGAGGAGGCCAGGCAAAATTGGAATCCCTTGTTAAATATAATTGACCAATCAGAGGAGGCCACTGTCAACCACCACAGCCGTACAACCACCACGGCCCCTGGTAGACTCCCCCACACACATAACAACAAAGACTATAACATTCCTGTTGTGAAATACCACTTAAGTGCAATATATATAGACACACCATAAATAACTGTGCAATATATGCTTCCACTTTTAATACTTACACCTGGCTGCTATATTTTCAAAACTGTTATACTACTGGATGTGTATTTTGTAAATTGCAAATTGTGTAATTTCTATTTGTATCTTTAATATTTGTATGCAAATTTATTTTCTTTTTTTTCACTTAAATTTTTATTGACATTTTTATAAACATACAAAACCACATATAGTTCAGTATACACTTGAATTAGAAACCCATTGAAGAAGAAAAAAGAAAATACAAATAATAATAAAAACAAGCAAACAGTGACATGGAAGCTTTCTATCCTATTTTAATGCAACATCATGGTCTGGTTCCAACTCTCAATTTGCGGTGTCGTTCATTTTTCTTTTATATTCAACCCATTTTTCCCATTTGGACTCAAATTTCCCTTCCTGGACCCTCAATATGTGTGTGAATCTCTCCATATCAAATATTTCCTGTACTACTCCCAGCCATTGCTCCTTTGTAGGTGGATCTGCTTTGTACCATGCTCTGGTAATTTTTTTCTTGCTTGCAGCCAGCAGCACCTTAATCAGGTATCTGTCCCCACCCTGTGTGTTTTCCTGCACCAGATTCCCCAAGTATAACATCAAGCCGGTCTTAGGAACCTCATGACCTAATATCCCCTTCAATACTCCCCATACTTCCTCCCAGTATCCCTTCATCTTTTGGCATTTAAAATGTGTGTGTGGTCTGCCCCCACCTCGCCACATTGCCTCCAACATGCGTTCTGTTCCGGGGCATACCTCCCTTTTATCTTTGGGGTTATGAATATCTGATTATGTTTTTCCACCCAAATTCCCTCCATACCCTTGACCCAGTAGTTGAATGCTGCACTCTACATACATTATACCATTCTTCCTCTGTCATATCAATCCTGAGTTCTTTCTCCCACTTTTCTTTTATATATAGAGTTGAATTCCCCCTACTCTCCAACAGAGCTTGATATAATGTAGAGCTGAAATCACCCTGCCTTTCTTCCCTTCTTATGCTTCAATCATTACCTTAATTACCCCATTTTGTTTAGTGTTTTTATCCATTTTTATTTCTTTTATATAATAGTCTCTCACCTGTAAGTATCTAAAATGGTCACCCCTTTCCAGATCAAACTTATCTCTTAGATATTGAAAACTCTGCATTTCCCCTTTTTCCACCATCCTACATATTGCTGTGATGCCCCCTCGGGCCCATCGTTTAAAACCTGCATCTTCTTTTCCCGGCTGGAATTTATTATCATTTGTTATCCATCTCAAAATCTTTGTCTGTTTTCCTATTTTGTATCTCTTTATTACCGTGTTCCAAGTGTTTAAAGCGAATTTTGTGATTGGGTCTAATACGTTTTCCTGTGTCCTGAATAATTATTTATCCCCGAGTAGTTTTTGAATCTGGTAGTTTTCCCCATTTGTTTCGATGTCCTTCCATTTAGCTACATATTCCATATTACACCAGCATGCCACTGTTCTGATTTGTGCTGCATAATAATAATCCTGGAAACTCAGCACTGCCAATCCTCCTCTCCCTTTGGGTAGCTGCAGTGTCGCAAGCCTAATCCTGGGCCTTTCCCCCCCCCAAATAAACCTTGAAATCCATTTATCCCATTCCATAAATTGACTTTGTGGAATAGATATAGGTAGTGATTGGTAAAGGTACAGTAGCCTAGGCAGTATATTCATTTTAACTATTTCAATCCTTGAACTAAGGTCTAAGGTCTGTATTGTCCACCTACATAAATCCCTCTTGATATTCTGATTGATCTGCGTATAATTTGCATTGTATAATTTGTCTAACCCTTTTGTGATGTTAACCCCTAAATATTTAATTGTATCCATGTTCCATCTAATTCTGTATTTGTCTTTGATCTCTGGTGTTGGTGTGTAGTTTAGTGCTCAAATCTGTGTCTTTGTCACGTTTAGTTTGTACCCTGAGTATTGTCCATATTCCTCCAGTAAATCCATCAGTATCGGGAAGCCCACGTCTGGTTGTCCCATGTATGCTATCAAGTCGTCCGCAAATAGTCCCAATTTGTGTTCTAAACCTCCTGCCTCAACCCCCTTTATATTCTGGTTCTGCTTAATTGCTTGGGCCAATGGTTCGATGAAGATATCAAAAAGTGTTGGGGAGAGACAGCAGCCCTGTCTTGTCGACCTCTCTAATTTAATCCGATCCGTCAGACTACCGTTCACTTTCACTATAGCTGTTGGTTCATGATACAATGATTTTATACATTTGATTGACTTTTCATTAAATCCAAACTTTTCTAAGACATTATACAAATAGACCCAGCTCACACTATCAAAAGCTTTTTCTGCATCTATACTCACTAAAATTGCACTCATCTCCCCTCCTTTGGGCCTCCTCCACTATATTAATTGTTTTCCTTATATTATCTTGTGTCTGTCTCCCTCTAATAAAACCAGTCTGGTCCTCATCTATAATGTCGGGCATGAATGTCTCAAATCTTTTAGAAATTATGGACGTATACATCTTGTAGTCTACATTAAGTATGGATATTGGTCTAAAGCTACTACATAATTCTTTATCCTTGCCTTCCTTGGGAATTGTAGTAATGATAGCCTCTTTCCATGACGGGGGAGTTTTGTTCTCTTTCATAGTATATTTAAATGATGCCAACAGTAAGGGGCTTAATTCCGATTTGAATATCTTATAAAATTCTGATGGCAGCCCGTCGCTGCCTGGTGACTTACTATTTTTCATTCTACTAATTGCATCCCCCATCTCTTTTTCTGTAATATCTGAGTTCAACAACCTATTATGTTCTTCTCCTATCGATGGTAGGTTCAGCCCCTCTAAAAATGCCTTCATACTCTCTTCCTCTGCTGTAGTTGGTTGTGCGTATAGTGTCCTATAATAATCCTCAAATGCTCTCTCTATTTCCTCCGGCTCTCTTAGTAACTCATTGGTTTTAGGATTCCTAATCTTATGTATAGTGTTTAATGTTTGTTGTGCCCTTATCTTTCCAGCCAATAATTTATTTGCTTTGGGCCCCTCTTCATAATATGCCTGCTTTACAAACCTAGCTTTCTTCTCCACCTCTATTAATAATATATTTTCTATCTTCCCTCTAATGTCCTTAACCTTCCTAAGTGTCTCTGGTTCATTTGTATTTTTATGTTGCCTCTCTAATTCTTTTAGTTGCCCAGTTACATTTTGATAGAGTTCCAGTCTGGTTCTTTTAAGGTGTGCTGTTTGTGCTATTAGTTTCCCCCTTAGTACTGCCTTTAGTGCATCCCACAGAATAGTTGGGTCTACTTCCCCGTTATCATTTTCCTCCTTATATCTGATTATCTCTCTCTTTATTTCTTCCACTAACCCCTTATTGTTTAATAGACCCACATTCAATCTCCAGACGGTGTTCTTCCTCCTACCATTTAAATTCAATGTTAGATATATATTGCACTATGGTCAGACAGGTCTGTAACACCTATTCTACAGTCTTCTACCCTATATCTATCTCCCTTTGACATAAAAAAGTAATCTATCCTAGAATAGACTGAGTGTGGGTGTGAGTAGTGTGTGTAGTCTCTATCTAGTGTGTGTATACAGATGTAGCACTGAATTTCGGACTCCAGCTTACAGCTTCCTGCCTACTACCTGCCAAAGACCAGTATAGAGGAATGTTAAGCCCTTCCACTATTTTCCAAGAGGGCGTTGCCAGATTTTCAATTTCAGGTTTTAACCAGGAGATGGCGCTTCATTCAAAAATACAGAAAGACAAGTTTCATGGACTTTCAGTTGTGTTTTGAAGAGCATTTGAACACATCAATATTTTAGATCAACTAAAGTATATCTAATCTTGTAATTCAATAATATATAGTCTTTATATATTAAATAATCATAATGTAAATGTTTACATTACACTTCTTTATTTGTTATGCTTATACTTTAACCTTTACAATCGTTTGCTTTAATATGCAGTATATTTTTGTGTTTGCTTCCTCCTGCTCCCTTTCGGACACATACTGTATGATTTATTATTATTATTAATATGAAGATATTATTAAGATAAAATAAGATGTTACTTTATTGATTGAACATTTTAGTTTAGAATGTGCTGTCCCACGGTAATTCAGAAGGCTCACAGGTCACATTCCGACCATTATTTAAAACAATAGGTGCTTTCACACCGTCTACAGTTTGATTTGTATAGAGGGAGCTCTGTCAGTTTTCGAATTACCCATTTGCTTTTGGGGAGCCCTGTTTTTCAGAGCACATCCTGCTACTAAATATGTCACACGCACGCTCTGTTGACTGGCGCAGCAGCGCGGATGCGATCAATTGCTATAAAAACACTCTTCTACTAATACAGACGGTGTCACTATGCCGGCGGATGTGGCCGTTGTTGAAGCCTCTTCAGGCTCCGCATCGGCAGGCCTCTCCCTCGGTGTGGAGCTGTCAAGCTCGACCCTAACGCCGCTTACAGCCGGCCAACTAAAAGTTGTTTTCCGTTCACGTTGTCATTTTTAGACTCCTTCGCTTCTTTGCTTGTGAATCCAAAAGCTGTGACGCTTGGCTGTTTTCGTTTTGCCATATTTTTTTATTTCACAGCCAGAGTTAAAAAAATATCAATATGAACATTTCAAATACCGCGCCGGCATCACCGCCATAACCATAGCAACGTAAGTAAGAATGCAGCGCCGCCACGTACAGATGGCAACACCCAGACATATTCACAAATATAAAACAAATATTCAGAAACTGTAATGAACAATAACTATTATTTATTTCAAGAACTGTTATTTAAAGAAACTCAACATTTCTAATCTGTGTGACACAAATATGCACGGGAGCATGCTCTTCGGGGGAGCCAAGCTCCCCCTCGCTCCCCCCCATCGCTCCCCCCCATTTCGAACAGTGTCTGTGGCTGAATGGCCAGCGATTAGGTGCGGCGCATTTATCATAGGCGATCAGAGCTAACTGCCTGCCGTCAGATTTCATTTAAAAAACAGATCTGATTTTAAGACTATTTCTGCGCTCATAAAGAATGATAAGAATAAGAATAATGCGTATTGAACTGGTTTAATTAATTAGTGAGTTTATTTAACACTAGAACCGCCAATCGGGTAAATTTATGTGATGTGTGTTGTGTGTGTGCAATGTAACTTTTTTTCAATCAAATATTAAAGTCTCCCAGTCCGTGACTTTTCCTGAAAGTGTGTTATGTAGCACCCTATGTTGTTTAAAATTGCATTCTAATAGCGGGATTTGACGGGTTTAGGTAGGCCTATACAAAAACCTCTGGCGGTTCTAGTGTTAAGGTAATTCGGTACAGTAGAAGCCCTTTTTTATCAGTAACAAATTTAGCAGTTGAACATAAAAGTCAACTAACTGGGGGTCACTTGCAATTACAGTGTTGTGTCTAACTGTAAGCTTGTCACTCAGAGTAACCTACCGTTAATTTAGCTGCTGGAGAAGAAAGATCAAGGGGGGAGGGGGCAGAGAGCTGTGGTTGATGGGCCATTAGTTGTGTAAATACACAGCTGAGAGCTGCCGTTTCATTCAGACTGTTTAAAAAACTGTAACAACGGACTATTTTTCTTAGCGGATGCATGTCAATTTAAATCAATACAGACAACTATTTTTTAAATCAATACATACAACTATTTTTTAAATCAATAAAAACATTTTCTAAATCCATAAAAGCATTTCAATTAATATTGGGAGTCATGTCGTTACTTTGTTGAGAATGTGGCCGTGTAATAAGCGGGATAATTTGCAGCGACTTGTTCCTTATGGGGAAAATAACACCCGTCATGTGTGTGTAGAGGTGTGTGTGGTTAAAACAATTTCATGAAGTGAAGGAATTTCCTTCTATAAAACAGCTGTGGGCAGCAGTGAGTGTCACGGACATGAATTCATAGATCAAGGCAGACTGGTGCACACACTCTCCTGTCCTGCCAGGCGACACGCCCGTTCTAAGCCGTGTCCCTCACTCCTCACATCCCAAACATCCCCGAAAAGTGTATTATGTTGTTACATCTCAGATGTTATGTTTCAGTTGTGCTCTGTCTATGTTCAGTGATGCAAACTTGTCACCTTTCGGCGAAATTCGCCGTTTTGAATCCAAAATAAGTCGTTTGTGTGATTCATGTAGATCTGCAATACAAATATTTTTGGGGTATGGGGGGGGCTGGGACCCGGAGTAATCTGCGGCCGTGAGCTGCTTTGCGCCATCATGACACGCATGGTGTTCTTTTTTTATATATTATAATGAAGTACGAGCTGTGTGCTCGAGTCTTCCTGCCTGTCGGCTCTGCTCATGGATGTATAATAAGGCTCTGCTGCTCCGAGATGATGGTCTAGCTTCAGCAGCTACATTACCTACAGGTGCGTTCCTTAATATTAACTGTGCGTCCGGAGTCACTGTGGCACAGACTGGACCGCTGGTGAACAGCTGTTAGAACGGGCCGTTCACAGGTGTTCAGAGCACAGCTCCCTGTCGGAGCGGCAGAGCGTGATGTGAACTGAAAAGTTTTTCTGTGGCAATATTATTTAAGGAATCGTTGAGCTAGCTAGCTAGCATACATTGTCACTATCTGCTAACGTTAGCTTTAGCCTTCTATTTCTAATAGTTTTTTTCATAGGCTATAAACAGAGGTGGTATAAGTATATATTGTACTTGAGTAAAAGTAAAAGTACTCAGATCTTGTACTTGAGTAAAAGTAGAAGTACTCAGGTCTTGTACTTGAGTAAAAGTAGAAGTACTCAGATCTTGTACTTGAGTAAAAGTAGAAGTACTCAGATCTTTTACTTGAGTAAAAGTAGAAGTACTCAGGTCTTGTACTTGAGTAAAAGTAGAAGTACTCAGATATTGTACTTGAGTAAAAGTAGAAGTACTCAGGTCTTGTACTTGAGTAAAAGTAGAAGCACACAGATCTTGTCCTAGAGTAAAAGTAGAAGTACTCAAATCTTGTACTTGAGTAAAAGTAGAAGCATACAGATCTTGTACTAGAGTAAAAGTAGAAGTACTCAAATCTTGTACTTGAGTAAAAGTAGAAGCACTCAGGTCTTGTACTTGAGTAAAAGTAGAAGCACACAGATCTTGTACTAGAGTAAAAGTAGAAGTACTCAGGTCTTGTACTTGAGTAAAAGTAGAAGTACTCAGATCTTGTACTTGAGTAAAAGTAATAGTACCAGAGTGTAGGAATACTCTGTTACAGTAAAAGTCCTACATTCAAAATGTTCCTCAAGTAAAAGTAGAAAAGTATTATCATCAAAATATAGTGAAAGTAGCGACAGTAAAAGTAGTCATTGTGCAGATTAGTCCATTTCAGAAAAATAGATATGATATGTTTTATAATGATTGATCATGAAAGTGTTCTCAAAGCTGGTAAAGGTGCAGCTAGTTTGAATGACTTTGTATACTGCAGGGTAGCTTGTGGATTTACTCCAGGTGGAACTAAAGTCTGATTTAACACTTGATTATATTTCACTTTATTAATCCAGATCTGTGAAGTAACTAAAGGTATTAAATACATGTAGTGGAGTCAAAGTACACCATGTACCTCTGAACTGTAGTGGAGTAGAAGAACAAAGTAGCAAAACATTGAAATACTTAAATAAAGTACAAGTATCTCAAAATTGTGCCCAAGTATAGTACTTGTTGAGTTTATGAACTTAGTTACTTTACACCATGTGGCTATAAAGACAGAAAGACACAGAGGCACGAAAATAAATTTTCAAAATGCTCAACAGTGCTGCCAAAATTATAAACTGACTGCTACACAATTTAAAATAAATGCTTTTATATATTTCTATTAGATGTGACTCTTTGGCGTTTCTGTTATTATTAACACTGCTGCTTTAGTTCTGACTGCTAAAATCCTCTGTCATTCCGTGGGGTGGGGGAGCCGGGGGCTCGGATCCTTGTCACCTTTTTCATACCTGATGAGTTTGCATCCCTGTATGTTAAAAAGCCTCAGTCACCTTAATTCATGTAATAAAAACATCTCAGGTCAGTAACACTCAAAGCTAAATGTGCAATACCATGTTCAGCTATGTTACTATTTATAATGTTATTGTTGTTACATCAGAAGATGTACATATTGGAATGATTTCTTACCTTACAGTAGGCTATTTTTTACAATGTGTGTTGGAAGGATTTATTACATTACAATGAATATTGTCATTGTTGAAGGCTTTTAGAGAAGGGTGAACTATAAGCCTGAATTACATAACATTTTATACCTAAAAACATAAAAGCCACAATAAATAAATCACAATTATTCTAGTTATTTTTACCTCCCGTATTGCTTTCAACCCACCAGCTTTTATGGTGTTGTTACGTCACTAACTGTAAGCTTGTCACATACAGTCTATGGTCACTCAGAGTAACATCCAGTTAATTTAGCTGCTGAAGAAGAAAGATCAAGGGGGGAGGGGGGGAGAGAGCTGTGGTTGATGGGCCATTTGTTGTGTAAATACACAGCTGAGAGCTGCCGTTTCATTCAGACTGTTTAAAAAACTGTAACAACGAACTATTTTTCTTAGCGGATGCATGTCAATTTAAATCAATACATACAACTATTTTTTAAATCAATACATACAACTATTTTTTAAATCAATAAAAACATTTTCTAAATCCATAAAAGCATTTCAATTAATATTGGGAGTCATGTCGTTACTTTGTTGAGAATGTGGCCATGTAATAAGCGGGATAATTTGCAGCGACTTGTTCCTTATGGGGAAAATAACACCCTTCATCCAGATGAGGATCCCTCCGCTACACTTTGGGATCCTGATCGACCGACGAAGCTCCATTAAAATATACATATTTTTGGTGAATTACTGAGTTTAGGCACGTTAATAACGTTTTAATGAAGTTGAATACAGTATATTCATATGTGTCAGTGATTTCATGTCAATTCGGCGAACATAAACATAAATGATCGTGGTGAAGATGATGATTAAATTAGGATTACAAATCGAGAGCCGGGCTGCATTTCCTCCCGTTCGTTTTTTTCAAATAACAAAATTATTTTGTTAAATAACAACATGGTGATGTTTTGTAAATGATTACATGTC
Organism: Notothenia rossii; assembly: GCF_949606895.1. Classification (NCBI taxonomy): domain Eukaryota; kingdom Metazoa; phylum Chordata; class Actinopteri; order Perciformes; family Nototheniidae; genus Notothenia; species Notothenia rossii. The sequence goes on from NC_136904.1 coordinate 46,660,789, forward strand.
TCTTATTTAGCACAGTAGTATGATATCCGTGACATATGGATCTTAACAAAGTTCCGCTGTACATCCAGCATACTGTATCTCACTTTATTTCACATGAGCTCCAGTGTGGAACCCCACTGCACCCCCTGGTGGATCAATGATCCATTGCAGCTGGCTTCATTATAATTACATTTATCTATCACGGGGGCAGTCTCAAGTCAAGCTGGAGGTTTTCCCTTGAGCGAGGGCAGATCACGTACCAATCACGGCCCTCGCGTTTCAAACTGTCTGAAATGAATCGCTACATCTGTATCTCTCCATATATCTGTGATTCCTAGTTCCCTCAGTTGTATGTTCATGTATCTGACAATGTGCGTCCTAGCCTTCCTTGTACTTGTTGTATCCAAATCATAGTTTAGTACCACATTGAAGTCCCCCCCGCAAATCAGGATTCCTTCCATTTCCACAGCTATGATATCAAACAATTCCTTTAAAAAAGTCTTATCGCTGTCTGGTGGGGCGTAAACATTAATTAGTGTAACCATTTGTCCTTCCATTTTCCCCTTGATCACTACATACCTCCCCTCTCTGTCATATATTTCTTTGTTTATTTCAAATTTTACTGAGTTCCCAATTAGTGTAGCCACCCCTCTCCTACCTTGCTTAAATGAACTATAAAATGTGTTGTTATATCCATACCTTTTCAGTTTTTCATGTTCTTGTACTGATAGGTGAGTTTCTTGCAATAAGATAACCTGCATCTCCTCCTTTCTAAATTTGGTTAATACTTTCCCCCTTTCAAACCATTGACATTTAACGACACCGTTTTGATTCCCCAACGTTGCATTATATTTCCCTTCAAAGCATCTTTTCGTTCCCTCCATGTCACAAAACACAATATATATAGTAGCAGCAACCGCTAAGCTAAACAAATACAAATTAAACATCAGAACTTGGTCTTCCAAGGTTTTCAGGGGTTTTAAAAATATCCCCCTTTCCCCCGCTGGAGGGTGGAAGGTAAGGCCTCTCCTAGTGAGAGGGCCCCCCCTAGTGGCGGAGATCTCTCCTGTGGCTGATCTCCCAAGCTCACTATAATTGTCCAGCGTGTGGTTTAAACTCCGGAGCTCCCGGCCGAAACTTTGTGAACATTTTTGATATAGTCTTTAAACCCCTGGTCTCTGTATTGGCGATGGAGGTGATTCTATGTTTCTAGTGAATTAGCACTTCTTTAAATTAGTCCGAATCAAATCGTAAAATGTTATAGATAAATAATTCCCCAGCCTGCATACATGTCAATAAAGGTTCCGTTTATAAAAACAAATAACAATCTTACTTACTCACCCACTGCAGTGTTTCAAAGTGGCACAAAATAAAAGGCTATAGCATTTATAAGTAATTTGGTTAAATCTGTTTGTGTCTGTGCTGTCTTTTTCTGATCGCCGTGGCCCGTCACCTCTCATCCTTCTGTCTTTTCAACGCCGTATCTTGTTCCCTCATAGACTACTCATCAACACCCTCGATACGGTGTCGGTCTTCCCTCACTCCCAGCTCGTTGTTGTCTCCCCGCTGTCGTCTCCGAAGTCTGGTCCACTTGCGCACTGCCTCCAGTCTCTGCAGCAGCGTAGGTCTCTCTACTCCCGGGTCCGGCACCTGCCAGCCTCTCTGCCGCATCGCCCTCGCCGCGTCCTGAGCACTCTTATACACTATCGTTCCTTCATTCCAGTAAACCCTCAGTGTGTCCATTGGAGATTGAAAACGAATCCCTTTATCTTTGAGAATTCTCTTGAGCCCCGCATATTTCTGACGTTTAACCGCCACCCTCAGAAGAATAATCTTGGTCGAATGTCACTCTCCGTCCCTTCACTTCCATCGCCGTTCTCCAGGCCGTCTTAATGACGTTCTCCTTGACCTCGAACCTCAAGAAGTTGACAATAATGGCTCTTGGGGGTTTGTCTGCTTGTGGTTTTGAAGCAGGTGCCCTGTGTGCCGTTTGAATCTCCAAATTAATATCCTCCGTTATTCCCAGCTCCTTGTGAATTAACCTGTCGACGTACTCGGAGACCGAGTCTCCCTCTATTCCCTCCTTCAACCCCCAGATTCGTATATTATTTCTTCTCGACCTCCCTTCTATGTCGGACAGCTTATCTTGGAGCTTGGTTTGTTGTTCAAGAGAGGCCGTAATAATGTCCTGGACGACGGTACTCCACTCCTCGACCCCAGCCGTACGCTCTTCAAGGATCTCCATATCCTTCTTTTGGGCCCACATCTCCACCTCAGCAGTCTCGAATTTTCTATTTGTTTCCTCTCTGAAGCTATCAAGCCCTTGCTTCATATCTTCTCCGTGTTTGTCCATATATTCTCTCAGTTGTCCCATTTCTTCACATACTCCTCTTAGATTTTCTTCCATCCGGCTGCCAATTTGATCCAGTTTAGCATCCATGCTGTGCTGGGCTTTCTCGAGTTTATCCCACATGGCATCTAAGCTAGTCTGCAGCGCCGACACCCAGCTAGGTTGTTCGCCGTTGCTAGCTTTAGTGTTAGCTGTTAGCGGCTGACTGTGTTCCATCTGGACCTGCATCTCTCCCGGCTGTTTTTCGGCTTTCGTCTTTTTCTCCATTCCTTTCTTATTTACTAATTTGCTCATGACCTATTCTTCCAACTTCGAATCACATTTATCGGGGTTTTCTTCCTTTTTGAACTTATTTGGCCGGGAGCTCCTCTTCTTAGCTGCTCATCGCCTCATGTGTAAACCGGAAGTCTGTATGCACGTTTCTTAATTAATACTAAGCTGTCTTTGGCTCTTTTGAAAACAAATGTAAATGTTCCCTCTGTGGGATGAATAAAGGTATTCTGATTCTGATTTAGCTCACAGAAGTGTTCTCGAAGCCACACAAACAGATCCTAAAAGATTGGATTAAACAGTCCAGGCAGTCTGAGATAAGAAAACAGTTTATCTTTCCAACGTCAGTACGTCCGGATTGTTGACGCTATTGTGTTGCACATCACCGAAAGATGTGCAGATATAGTATGAAGCAACTGCACTTTTTTTTGGTGCTGGAACACACATGATTTTCATTTCCTAACAGTGATTGGATCAGCTGATGAAGACATATCCATTCTTTGATGAGGTTGTTTTACAAGCCACCAGGAGAGCTGGTTCTGGTTCTTACTGAGGATGACCAACAGCAGGTTGGGGAACCTCTGGTCTCCGGGCCGTGTATGGCCCTCGAGACAATTTGATCCGGCCCTTGAGGTTATTCATGAAACACGCAGAAAATAAATATAAAGACTCCAAAAATGTTTTAAAGGTCCTATGTCATGGCCATTTCTACTGATCATAATTCCATTGTTGAGGTCTACTAGAATAGATTTATATTGTTCAATTTTCCAAACTCACATTGGTTTCTCATGCAGCATCTCTGTATAGTATGTGTATTCACTCTCTGTCCTACACGGCTTGTTGGAGCTCCTGCCCCCCCCTCCCTGTGAGCCCAGTGTGCTCTGATTGGTCAGCTCGCCCACTCTGTTCTGATGATGTTACAGCGGAACATCAGTGATTATGTTTTACAATCTAAGAGTATTCAATGACCTCCTGGTCACTGCAGACTCTGGTGACTCTGCCATCCTTATGCTCTTAGACCTCACAGCTGCCTTTGATACGATTGACCACTCCATCCTTATCTCTCGTCTAGACTAGAGCATTGTGTGGGTATCAGGGGCACTGCCTTAGAGTGGTTCAGGTCCTATCTGTCCCAGAGATTGGTGAATTTGCATCGTCTTCTGCCCCCCTATCCTGTGGAGCTCCTAAAAAAAAACAACAGCTCTCTGATGCCCCTGGTTGACTGTCTTAATGACATAAAGGCCTGGATGGCACTAAACTTTTTAAACATAAATGAGAGCGGAGGTCATTGTGTTTGGACCAAATGGTGATGTCCCTTCCATAGACCTGGGTTCAACAGTATGCAAAACCCATGGTCACTAATCTGGGCGTCAAAATCGACAGTGCTTTTAAATGAGATTAAACCGGTTTTATCCTTTTTAGACTTTGAGCGTGTAATTCATGCCTTTGTTTCTACGCGTCTTGATTACTGTAATGCACTTAATGCCGGCCTAAAACCGACCTCGCTGGCACGTCTGCACCTTTTATCTATTCTTATGTATGCCTTTTATCTATTCTTATGTGTGCCTTTTATCTATTATTGTAATATTATATTTTATTATAATATTATGTTTGCTGTGAAGCACTTCGGTAAACCCTCTGTTTTTAATATGTGTTATATAAATAAAGTGGATTGGATTGGATTACAATGGCGTTTGTTAGCAACCAGAAAATGACACCAGTAATGACAAACAGATGAGAATGCTGCTTGGGGTCTGGGTGCCGTGTTGGCGGGACGTTGCAGGGCTCACTGCTCCGCCCTTTGAGGCTCGAGGAGCGGACAATGTGAGCTGTATTACTGGTGTGGTTTCCTGGTCGCTGCGTGGGGTCTGCGAAACAGCGAGACACCGCGGAACTCAGCCTGAGCACACACACACTCACAGCCTGAGCACACACACACACACACATACTCACAGCCAGGCTGTTCGCCACACAGTTCGCCACACACTCACAGCCTGAGAAAAGATAAGGCTGAGTGAGTGAGTGAGTGAGTGAGTGTGTGTGTGTGTGTGTGTGTGTGTGTGTGTGTGTGTGTGTGTGTGTGTGTGTGTGTGTGTGTGTGGGTGTGTGTGTGTGTGTGTGAGGAGCTCCACAGATTGGTCCATTTGGACCAATTGGTCCATTTGGTCGTCGTTACGTCACTGTACCCAGGAAGAAAACAATGGAAAAATAAAAATGTCCAACGAGGCGTTCTGGGGCAATATAGACCGGTCTTTCCTGTGTTAGTTTTACTCGCTACAGGGTGTAGTTTGAGGGTTAGTGACTCTGCAGACCGTTTACATGCAGAAAAACCTTCATAACACACAAGGGGACGGGTAATAACCGGAAAAGCATGACATGGGACCTTTAAAAGATCTAGACAGCAATAACGTATCTAAGAATTTAAGAGCTGCCGGTAGCAGATGAAAAATATCATCCCTGAAAAGATGGCTTTAGGGAAAAAAGTAGGCAGACTATAGGTGTAAACAACATTTTATGATGTTCAATTAACAAGCAGCTTTAATAAATCACAGCAGCTCTGTGTCACATATATTAATGATTCTCTTTCTTATTGGGGAACTTAATTATTTACAATGCACAGGGAGAGAATATATTCCAACAGGAAGAAGTGTGTGTGTTAATGTTTGTGCGTTTGTCTGTGTGTGAGAATGAGGGGGGGAGGGGGGAACATTCTCTAATATTCTCTGCTTCCAGTTTTCTATTGTGGATTGTGTTTTAACATGTATCAAAGAATCCCCTCTCTGCGCTGTGCAACATTTAAAATAATAATAATGATCCAACTCTGACAAATATTTTATTTCAGAATCAAAATCCTTTGTTTTCTTCTGGGGGAGTTTATGAAGGGGATCGTGTGTAGGCCTCATGGGAAGCTGTAGTCATTTTATGCATCATTTAAAGAGATTCATTCCACACATAGAATATATTAAAGAGGAGGGCAGAGTAAATCATGACAGGATAACATTAAATGAGAAAAGTTGATCTTCGGTTATGGGGAGAGATTTGTCTCAAAATGGTATGTGAATCTGTAAATGTAAAACTCCTTTCACAAAAGAAAAATAAATATTAATATCTTCCTAATATTAACCTGCCCATGACACCATTCCTGCAAATAGGAGCTTTCAGTCTTTCTATAAGCTGTTCTTCCTTTCAACCAGCGATAACAAATTTGCATTTGACATTTGTGAATGTAACTGTGACAAAGCGAGTTTACATTTCCTTGTTTGTTCAATGCAGCCTATATTATTTAGCACACCATTTTTAATTAATTCCTGATTGAGTTCCAAGTCATGAGGATGCTACTCATGTGCAACTCGCAGGTCCTGGTGGGCTTTAGGTATTATTTCATCATGTTTCCCTTGAAAATATATCCCTTTGGTCCAACTGATTTAAAGAATATCTGGTGCAGAGGCTTTACCTTTAATTCATACTTCAGTAAAATCCAGAGATACATCTTTTACAGCGATCACACTTTAGTTGGTAGAATTTTAAACCAACTGTAGTATATGTTAGGGAAATAATTGTCCTAGACTCCTAGATATGACGTGCATGACCAACCCTGACGTCTGTTATGTCCTTTAAGGAGATAGGCTGCTTCAGCCATAATGTTGTTGTTCCCATTCTGTGGCCGGGCAACCCTAGGTCACAGATGGTTTATTGTTGAGGGTGCACTGGGACACTTCCTTCTTTGTGTTTGTGGACTCCAAGGTGTGAAATCTTCGAGGCCATAAGTATCGGACGCAAGTGACTCAGTGTTCCCAACTGTTTCGGCTATCTTCTCAAAATATGTTGATTACTCTCTGTGAAACCAGTTAAATGGGCTAACGAGAGAGAGGCGCTCCAGAATTGACGTGGCAACTCTACCGTGAAGTCAGAACCTCTGGCTCTTGGACTTGTGATGTGAATTCTCCGGCCGAAGCTCCTATAATAAACCATCAGTGTTTGACATCAAAGCTCCTGCTCTTCCCGTGTCTCCTTCATGAGTCGGTGACTCCCACTACATTGCTACACAGAAGTTTCCCTTACAGTATACACATCCAGGCATCTTTTCACAACATTAAAATGCTAGTGATATCATTCGTAAATACTGGGGTTTAATATCTATACATTTGAAGCGCAGGATAAAAAAATACACTGCAGCCAGTACATGGTAGTAGCCGTTTAGTAGAAGTGGTCATCTCTCTGACTTGGCAGATATTTGAAAGACTTCCTCCACAATTACAATTTGAAATGTTATACTAGAACAAGCCATTTTTTAGCAAAAGTAATCATTCGAAGAAATTGTGGATATTTCAAATAGTTTACCAGTCTCAGACTTTGTCAGTTGAGTGTGTATCATCAGTGGTTTTCCAAGCTTTGGGTTTGGACCCCGAACGAGGAATGCCAAATCTTGAGGACACAAGGCCTGAGTGATTAAGGGATGTATAGCAACATTCTGGAATATCCAGTTGGCTTATCTCTGGATTTCTTTGGTTTCTGTGAAGAAAACTAAATACAATTAATATTTTTAAGGTTTGGATTATTATTCATTTTATTTATTTTTTATTCACAGTTAAATCGAAATTTGAAGATATACAAACCTCTGCTCAATAAAAACTAGCAGAGTTAGCAGCAATGACAATTGCAAATGTCAATGTGCATATTTACATATTTTACAGACTATAAACTTGAAGTGTGCAAAACTATTTGTTAATAATAAGTAGTTATAATAATAAAAGATGCTAAAAAAAGGGCCATAAATATGTATAAATGATTGTGGTTGCAGTCTTTGAGGGGTGGAGGCAAGCCCGCCTTAACCCGCCATCAGGCCCTGGGGCTGATAGGTTTTGTAGGCCCCCTATTTAAACAACAAATCAAAGTCATTTATAGCCTCGGCAGGCAGGTGAAAACAAACTGTAACGGACCCTGCCGTGTTATCTATGATTACTATTCGCCTTACATTCATAATTTCAGCGGAGGGAGGGGAACAGCAGAACAGCAGAGTGGCGAGGGAGAGCTGTCTTCTTCCATTTACAAGCTTAAACAATTTATTTATCGTGTGATTTTGGAAATAAAAGTTACATATTCTGAAAGCCAAGACGTTGTTTATTTAAAAATTTAAAAAAACATCCGAAATAATTTTTTTTTTTAGAACTTTTAATTGTATTTTTATTTTTTATTGGCTCATGATAGGCCCCCGATCTCCGTAGGCCCCTGGTTTTCAGCCCAGGTCAGCCCGTGCATTAAGGCGGCCCTGGGTGGAGGTGTGTGTGGTGTGTGTGGTGTGTGTGTGTTCACAGTTGTTAATTAATGTGCTCTGAGCTTGGACCGGGATGGGAGTGATGGAGGCCACAACTCTCGGATAGAAGCTGTTTGTCACGATTCTTGTGTTGTGTGATGTTTTTAGTTTTGTGTGTCTGGTAGTGGGTGTTTTGCTTTTCTCCTTGTCATGTTTTCCTCCCTGTGTATTGTCTGGTCCTTCTCCCTGTGTTTTCCTGTCTGTCGTTAGTTTCCCTGGTGTGTCTAATTTCCTGATTGTTTTCACCTGTCACCCCTTCTGTGTCTCCTGTGCTAATCAGCGTCAGTCCCACCCCTGATTATTCCCACCAGTGTCTTGTTACCCTGTGTTTAAATTCCCCTGTCTCCCAGTTTTCAGTGTCAGTTCGTTTTTGTCTTTTGCCATGGTCAGTGCTTTGCTCTTGTCTCTTGCCACAGTCAGGTCTATGTTCTTTTGAGTTCTTGATAAGTTTGATCCTCACTACGTGAGCGTTTTCATTTTTGTTCACCATTTTTTGTCATCTCAGCTAGAGAGTGATAGAGACCGTTTTTTGTTGTTCATTTTCGCTGTTCATGAAAAAATAAAGTATCTTACAAATACTTTACCTCTTTCTCCCGGGTCGTGCAACCTCCTAAGTGTCTGAGTACGTAACAGAACAAACTGACCATTATGGACCCAGCCGACCCAAGAACACTTCACGCCGCTCTGTCAGCACACGGCGTGAAAGTGTTTCACCACGAGGAACAGCTGGGTATGGCCACCCAGAGAATACAAGAGCTGAGAGAACGCCAGGCAGAGATTCAGGAAGACATCTCTACACAGCTGTAACAGCTGGCTGAAAAGATGAATCGTTGGATCCCTCACCTGCGGACTGCTCCAGTGCCGGCCCCAGCAGCCATGGTTCCGGTTTCACTTCCGGCCCCAGTAGCCATGGTCCCGACTCCAGTTTCGGCTCCAGTACTGGCTCTTCAGCCGATGCCAGCTTCCTGTGCCCTGTCGGCTTACCGACCGTCTCAAGTCTCCTCTCGAGTCCCCTGTCAAGTTCCTTTTCAAGTTCCCTCTCGAGTCCCCTGTCAAGTTTCCTCTCAAGTCCCCTGTCAAGGTCCTTCTCAAGTTCTCTCTCGATTCTCCTCTCGAGTCCCCTGTCAAGTCCCCTCTTGAGTTCCCTGTCAAGGTCCTTTTCAAGTTCCCTCTCCAGTCCCCTCTCGAGTTCCCTTTCAAGTCATCTCTCGAGAGCCCTCTCAAGTCACCTCTCAAGTCACCTCTCAAGTCTCCCCTCGAGTCCCCTGTCAAGTTCCTTCTCAAGTCACCTCTCGAGTCCCCTGTCAAGGTCTTTTTCAAATTCCTTCTCGAGTTCCCTTTCAAGTCTCCCCTCGAGTCTCCTCTCAAGTCCCCTGTCAGGTTCCTTCTCAAGTCCCCTGTCAGGTTCCTTCTCGAGTCCCCTGTCAAGGTCCTTTTCAAATTCCCTCTCCAGTCCCCTATCGAGTTCCCTCTCAAGTCTCCTTCTCAGGTCCCCTCTCGAGTCTCCTCTCGAGTTCCCCTCTCGAGTCTCCTCTCGAGTTCCCTCTCAAGCCACCTCTCAGTTTCCCCCTCAAGTCCCCGCCCAAGTTCCCTCTCGAGTCCCCTGTTAAATCACCTCTTGAGTTCCCTTTCAAGTCACCTCTCAAGTCTCCTCTCAAGTCACCTCTCGAGTCCCCTCTCGAGTCCCCTGTCAAGTTCCTTCTCAAGTCCCCTCTCGAGTCGCCTGTCAAGGTCTTTTTCAAATTCCTTCTCCAGTCATCTCTCGAGTTCCCTCTCAAGTCACCTCTCATTTCCCTCTCAAGTTCCCTCTTGAGTCCCCTGTCAAGTTCCCTCTCGAGTCCCCTCTCGAGTCTCCTCTCGAGTCCCCTGTCAAGTTCCTTCTCAAGTCCCCTGTCAGGTTCCTTCTCAAATCCCCTCTCGAGTCCCCTGTCAAGGTCCTTTTCAAATTCCCTCTCCAGTCCCCTATCGAGTTCCCTTTCAAGTCTCCTCTCAAGTCTCCTCTCAAGTTACCTCTCAAGTTCCCTCTCAAGTTCCCTCTCAAGTCCCCTGTCAAGTTCCTTCTCAGGTCCCCTCTCGAGTCTCCTCTCGAGTTCCCTCTCAAGCCACCTCTCAGTTTCCCCCTCAAGCCACCTCTCAGTTTCCCCCTCGAGTCCCCACTCAAGTTCCCTCTCGAGTTTCCTTTCAAGTCTTCTCTCGAGAGCCCTCTCAAGTCACTTCTCAAGTCTCCTCTCGAGTTCCCTCTTAAGCCACCTCTCAGTTTCCCCCTCGAGTCCCCTCCCAAGTCACCTCTTGAGTCCCCTCCCAGGTCACCTCTCGATTTCCCTTTCAAGTCACCTCTCGGGTGCCCTCTCAAGTCACCTCTCAAGTCTCCTCTCGAGTTCCCTCTCAACGCACCTCTCAAGTCTCCTCTCGAGTTCCCTCTCAAGTCACCTCTCAAGTCCCCTCTCAAGTTCCCTCTCGAGTCCCCTGTCAAGTTCCTTCTCAAGTCCCCTCTCGAGTCTCCTCTCGAGTCCCCTGTCAAGTTCCCTCTCCAGTCCCTTCTCGAGTTCCCTTTCAAGCCATCTCTCGAGAGCCCTCTCAAGTCTCCTCTCAAGTCACCTCTCAAGTCACCTCTCAAGTTCCCTCTCAAGTTCCTTCTCAAGTTCCCTCTCGAGTCCCCCTGTCAAACTGAACTCTGCCTTGCCCCCGGGCCATCCGCTCGAGAACTCCATCATGGGCTCTGCCTTGCCCCCGGGCCGTCCGCCCGAGGACTCCATTATGAACTCTGCCTTGCCCCCGGGCCGTCCGCCCGAGAACTCCATCATGGACTCTGCCTTACCCCTGGGTCGTCTGCCCGAGACACCCATCATGGACTCTGCCTTGCCCCTGGGTCGTCCGCCCGAGACACCCATCATGGACTGTGCTTTGCCTCTGGGTTGTCGTCCCGGACCCACCCTTTTTGGATTTTTGATTTTTTTTTTGTACGTCTGGAATCCGTCCCTTGAGGGGGGGGGTTCTGTCACAATTATTGTATTGTGTCACGTTTTTAGTTACGTGTGTCTGGTAGTGGGTGTTTTGCTTTTCTCCTTGTCATATTTTCCTCCCTGTGTATTGTCTTTTTTCCCTGTGTTTTCCTGTCTGTCGTTAGATTCCCTGGTGTGTCTAATTTCCTGATTGTTTTCACCTGTCACCCCTTCTGTGTCTCCTGTGCTAATCAGCGTCAGTCCCGCCCCTTATTATTCCCACCTGTGTCTTGTTACCCTGTGTTTAAATTCCCCTGTCTCCCAGTGTTCAGTGTCAGTTTGTTTTTGTCTTTTGCCATGGTCAGCGCTTTATCCCCAGAGGATGACATCGAACATTTCCTGACTACGTTTGAGAGAATAGCACATGTCTGCCGCTGGGCTAGAGATGGATGGGCTGTACGCCTTGTTCCCTTGCTCACTGGTAAAGCTCAAAGTGCATAAGTTATGATGTTCATGAAAGACTCTGAAAACTATTAACAAGTTAAAGGTCTCCTATTATGCTATTTTTAACCATATATTATGGGTCTCAGATATATACAAATATATAAAAAAACGCGTCTATGATGTGTTTTGCTCAAAATACCAAACAGATCAAAAAAAGAGGAGGGGTAGCTAATGCCTGCTCAGAATTACCCGGCAGATATAGTTAAATGCTGCCGTGATTAAACGCCATCATGTTCAAAACCACATCAAGGATTATTTCTGAAACAGTATGGAGCTCAAATGCTTTTTCTCTTGCGAGTTTATCACAAGGTGAGTTCCTTTTTTTTTCACTGCAGTTTTACACGTGCTCTCTCCAGTACAGCGTTAGCTCTGAGTGTTAGCGATGCTCATGTAAACACAGACATACATTGTTTCTGATAGCAACTGTCTGATATTGCCGTGGGTCCGCATCTCGCATGACGAAAAATCTGGATCAGCTCCATTGTTCCCCCGTTTTTTGGGTACGGAGGGAAAGAGAGAGGGTTTTCATTTTTCATTCCCCAAATGGGTCAAGCAAGAGAAGTCAACTTTGAAAGAAATAACAGAGACTATTATCCTGGAGCAGTTCCTGAGGATGGTCCATCCTGAGCTGGAAGCTATCATTGTTTAGGTTAACAGAAGTACAGATGTGCTGTTTTACCCATGGTGCATTTTCTATCCTAGCATTGAAAGGACTTACCTCATACGCACGTCATTTATTTGCAGATTTGAGTTGAGCATGTAATTCCATTCGGCCATATCTATTAATAAAGAAGTTAAATTACTTTTAAATTCCACTTTCTCATTAATAGATGATACCCCTTTAACCAAGTGTTAAAAGTGGCTCCATCAGAACTTAGAACCTTGAGCTTGGGAGCCACCCAGGGCTGCATCACTACTGTTCTTCTAACCTTATACACCAACAAATGTAACAGTGAAGAGGGTTAAGTGTTAACCTTAACAAACATATTATAACATGTTAAGATGTTACTTATATCCAAGCTTTAATTAAAAAAGCAGAATGTAAGGAGAACATCTCTGGGCAAGTAAAGTTCACCTTTAAAACTGTTCATGTGATTTATTAGAGTGGGAGGGCAGCTAGTGTTTAGGTAGGTGGCTGTGTTCAGTGTTACCTTGGAGTATGATTTTCAATGGCTTTTGTTCGAGTGGTGTTTCTTCAGTTAGAAGCCAAGCCCTCCACGTGGTTTTCACAACTAAATTGAAGTTGTAGAAGTTTGAATGTCCTGGTGGGATGTTGCACATCATCCTTAGTTTATAACTTATAAAGATTGCCCTCTGTTATATGTACCACTGTAAACCGTGATTATTTAAAGGCTTATTTTGGATGAGATACATCCTCACACTTTATATTCATAAACTGTGTCTGACATTATGTCCTCATCAGTATTCTCTCTTATCTCTGAAGTTGCACATTGAAAACATTTACCTCAATGAGGAATGAGTCCATTATATTTGGTGCAATCTCTCTCTCAGAGGCTGCTCTCTATCCCAGAGCCATTGAGGGTCATCACAGCTCTCATTAGAGCAGCCATGTGACAGACAGAGGGGGGGTTCATCCTTCTGCAATGGGCAGCAGGATGGAAGTCGGGTTCTAATGGTGTGTGGAATGGAGCTGTAATGCTTTTTTATTCAACTGGAGAACCTTCAGTTCAGATGGGAAGCTTTTATGTACAGTATGTTCTCAGTTTATATTAGTGTGGAACACCTGAACCACGATTGATCATAGTTTTCTTTTGTCTAATTTGAAAGCCTGTTCATGCATTATGTATGATATGGCAATGGGTGCACTTTGTGGAGCAATGTTCAATAATTGCAGTAACCTCCCAGCGTCCTTCACTCTCCTGTGAGGGCCCGGGTCTTTTGCTCCGCCTCTCTGTCACATCAGAGCAACACACGACTGAAATCAATGATTTGAATGAAATACACTGAATGTAAGTGAATGTTCTCCTGTGCGTGCTTGTCTATAATTAATGTGCAACATTTCTGCAGAAGACTGCAATCAGGGCTATTCAGCTGAGTTGGTCCCCCTGGAATATCTAACAAATGTACATGCCAAATCTGACCAGTTCTATACAATCTGATAGCCTTACTTACATTTCCTAGGGCCTGATTTGTTGGCTAAAGGAACCTCCTGAATCCCTGTAATCATAACAAATATCATCATCAATCATAAATGAGATTCTCCTGTAACCTCCTATGTATGTCTGAAACGTTTTGTTTTGTCTGTTGGATTTGCTTGTAATTATCACTTTGTCATGTATGTGCCATGTCATTACTAAGTTCGTAGAAATTAAAGGGGACCTATCATGCAAAATTCACTTTTGTACGTCTTTTATACATGAATATTGCGGCTTTCACACCAGCGCTTTTCCCTTTCTAGCTCCGAGCTAGAGCTTTTCTGGTTCAGCTCCGGTTTCCCTTTTCTGCTCCCGCTCTGTTCACACCGCCCAGAGCCCGACTGGTGCAGCTGCTGCTGCGTCATGACGTCACCGTTTACATCGCTGATTTGCTCCCCAACGGCACTCACAACAACAAAAACAACAACAACCGGGGACTGCGTCGGGTCGATGATCGTGTTGCTTTTAATCATACAAGGTCAGATTAAATAAAATAACGTCTTCTCCAAGCTTATACTTTTCTACAGAGTGCTGTGGTTCATTGTTTATAAATGTGTTTCAGCGGCATTTACCGACCGCTGCAGTGCTGCTCGTCCACTGGAGTTTATTCTCCCGTTAGCTCCGGGTTAGCTAATACTTTAGAGCGGCCTCTCTAAAGTATTCACTGTCTGACTGTCACACAAGCAGCTGATACATATCCCCAATTCCCCTTAAGTGAATGTGTGTCAGTCTGAATTGACGCTGTTTGGCATCACAACGCTGTTATTAAAGTGTCTCTGGGTGATGTTAGCATAGCAACCCAAGGTAAACTGACTACTTGCTATTGCTATCCTATTGTGGCATAAGCCGTTTTCTACAGGCACATTTTACCGGCGTATTTTTCATTATGATTCTACTTGTGATAGTCGGACATGACAACCTGTGTAGCCCATGTATTGATTCCATTCGATAGCTGCTATAATACAAAACAAAACGTCTGCCTGCTCTCCACAATGTTCAATAAGAGTGAATGGATGGTCAAAGTCAGGTGCAAATAAACAGAATCACACAAAGCCTGGTTAGTGTTGCTTGACTTTATAAAGTATGTTTTTTTTTACAAGTGTGTGGTTGCCTTCTAGTCACTTTGCTCAGCACTACTGCTTGTAGGCAGGCATGACGAGACTCTTCAGTCGACCCATGTTCAGGGGAGGTGGGTTTAGTTTCCTGCACGCCTCGACGCCGCCTCTTAGCTCCGAAGCTCTTGCCTCTAGACCGACAATTTTTTGGAGCTGGAAGTGAACCGGTCTCCGGAGCTAAGAGGTGGTGCCACTGCGGTGTGAACAGGAAAAAACGGTACTTTTCAGGCTCCAGCTCCGAGCCGGAGCTGAAAACGGGTTGGTGTGAAAAGGAGCATATGTGCATGTCCCCGGTGTTCCAGGGAACTCACCAAGTGTCAGACAACACAACCCTCTCTATTTTCCTCCATACAGTGGCGCAAAAAGTGGGTATGCACTATATGCGACGCATAGGGGCGCCACACCAGTGGGGGCGCCCAACAAGCGATGGTAAAAAAAAAAAATTAAATTAAATAAAAATAAAATGGTATTTTCTTTATGTTTCTAAATAGTTTCTGCATTTCCTTAAGGTTTTAAAACATTTTAGAGGAGTAATATGCTAGAGAAGGGCGCCCTATCTCATAAGATTCCATCATAGAATTTTGACATAGAGGAGGGAGCACGAGCAGGGACGCCGTGAACACTGAGGAGCAGGCGCTCGTTGTGAGTTAACGTCAAAAAGAAATCATGGATAAACCAAAAAAGCGGTCGGGGGCAGAAAATAGAAAAAGAAAGAGGGAAAAGGAGACGGCGTGTCAAGGGATGCGACAACAGCTAAATAAGTGGATGTTGAAAGGCAACAGGTAGGAATAGGATGATTTAAAGTGTGACGTCTGTCTGTGCTTGGAAATATTGACTGGCTAGCGTATGCTAACACTGGGCATGTAGCAGCCAAAGGTGGGTGGGTTTATGGCTAGCTTAGAATATGCAAACCAATGTTGCTGCGCCAGCGCTGACATGGAAAGTATGAGGTAGCATGTACAATAAATGACAAGAATCTGGAAAACATAACTAATGCAATAACTCTGGTTTATCATGGAATCATGCACACATTTGCTACCAAATAAGAGGCTTGCAAATGTCAGTTCATGTTAACAGACTGTTCTCAGATTGGCTAGTGTTTGCTAACACTAGCAGCTGAAGTGTGGTTTACGGCTAGCTTTAATGCAAACCGATGTTTCTGATAGCTACATTTAGATTTTGGTTAAACCCCATGCATGTCACGTCCAAATTGTATTAAGGTAAAATAACAACTGGTAAATATAAGGTAGCATGCACAATAAATGTCAAGAAGCTGGAAAACATAGCTAACCATGGAATCATTTAAATATGTTGTGCTGCCATTAGCTGTCTATGTTAGCTGTGCTGTCAGACATACAGGCTATACATCTGTTTGGTGACACAGAAGCTGTTATTACAGGGTCACATCTCTTTACAGGTCTGTGCTAAGTAGCTCTCCGTATTTGTTCTTTTAAAATTCAAAATGTGAATGTACTTTCAACAGCAGCACAACCTTACACGGCATAATAGTGTTTTTTATTTGTTCTTTTAAAATCCAAAATGTGAATGTACTTTCAACAGCAGCACAACCTTACACGGCATAATAGTGTTGTTTTTTTTATTATTAAGTTGCCTTATCACTGGGCTGATATAATAATTTAATTTAGACAGCTGCTTTAACAGTGAATTCATTTTATTCAGGTGTGAGGATGGTGGCTCAGGAAAGACAGGGGAAGGCAACAGGTAGGTCTAACATTAGGTGTAAGTGTAGGGGTCTTGATACCAACCGATTCATTTCTTAATATTATTTTAATATTATTAATAAGGAAAAACTAATATGGAAAATCTATTTCATAATGTTTGTTTGACAATATATCTTAGTGGAAAAGAACACAGGCAAGGAGTGAATGAGACAGACATGAGGTCGGCGATGGCATCAAGTAGAGATGAGACCAGTGATGATGCCAGGTAGTAGGAGTTCTATTAGTTTGACCACACAAAACTCAATGTCCAGTATGGTTTGAAGTTCTGTTGACCAACCTATTCACTGTGTCCTTTTTGGGGATAATAGTGCAGACAGAGATGGAGAGCCACTCACCACAGAGGTGGAATTTGAGGAGATTGTCGAACCGAGAGGTGACGATGAGGTGGAAGAGAATGTCGAACCGAGAGGTGAAGATGAGGTGGAAGAGAATGTGGAACAGAGAGGTGAAGATGAGGTGGAAGAGAATGTCGAACCGAGAGGTGAAGATGAGGTGGAAGAGAATGTGGAACAGAGAGGTGAAGATGAGGTGGAAGAGAATGTCGAACAGAGAGGTGAAGATGAGGTTGTGGAACAGAGAGGTGAAGAGGAGAGGGCTGAGTCAAGGCCTTACTCAGAAGATCCATCAGACTGGCCACCACCACATCAGATTGGGGACTCATTTAGGCAGTGTGTTGTTGAAAATGGCCCACACAAATGTCCTGATGGGCCATATCCAAGATCAGAGAAGTCTAGAAGGTGTTTTTCGAAAGCGTATTGTTTTCGCACAATGTCAAATGGAGAGAAAGTTGCACGAGATTGGTTACTGTATTCTAAAAGTACGAATAAGGTGTATTGTTTTGCGTGTAAACTTTTCGGTGGAGCTAGCGTTGTTGACACACGCTTTGTGGTGGGATATAATAACTGGCAGAGTCTTTCAAAAACGCTGCAGCACCATGAAACCAGTGGTTTACACATCAACGCGTATCTTTTGTGGAAAGAATTAACATCTCGCTTACGCCTTGGTAAGACAATTGACAGTACCTTGCAAAAAGCCATAGAAGCTGAAAAGGCACACTGGAGAAGCGTGTTAACGAGAGTGATCGATTGCATACTCTTTCTCGCAGAAAGGAACTTGCCACTGAGGGGGAAGAATGCTACATTAGGAGATCCTAAAAATGGAAATTTTCTGGGTGTCCTTGAGGTCATAGCACGATATGATGTCACACTAGCAGAGCATCTTAGAAAGGTAGCGGCTAAAAAAACCACAGGATATCTTTCCTGGTGCACTCAGAATGAATTTTTAGATTCAATTGCAGACTGTGTACTTGGTAAAATTTGTGCCCAGGTCAAAGCCTCCAAGTACTTTGCTGTGGAGTTGGATTGCACTCCTGACATTTCAAAGCAGGAGCAGGCCTCAGTCATAATCCGGTATGTTCATACGGACGACAAAAAGAAAGCCACCATCAATGAGTCTTTTGTTGGCTTCATAGTTGTGAAGGACACAACTGGTAAAGGTCTCACAGAAACACTGACTGGGGTGCTGGATAGCCTGGGGTTGGAGTTGAAGAATTGTAGGGGACAGAGTTATGACAATGGCTCGAATATGAGAGGTATACACAAAGGTGTTCAAGCCTTGGTGCAGCAGAAGTGTCCAGAGGCACTATTTATCCCCTGCTGTAGCCACAGTCTCAACCTTCTCCTATGTGATGCTGCATCATCAAACAGAGTGTGTCTTACCTTTTTTGGCACTATCCAGAGACTGTACACCATTTTTTCAGCTTCGGTGAAGAGGTGGGATATCCTCAAAGAGTTTGTGGACATTACTCTAAAGCCTCTCAGTGAAACCAGGTGGGAGGGCGAAAATAGACTCTGTCAAAGCTGTGCGTTTCCAGTTAGGGGGGATTCTTGACGCTTTGGAAAAGCTTGAGGAAGTGGAAAAAGACGGCAAAACAGTCTCAGAGGCAAAGTCGCTCTCTGGCGAGATTGTTACCATGGAGTTTCTGATGTGCCTCTTGATTTGGTATGATCTATTGTCAGAGATCACGTTTGTTAGCAAGGCAATGCAAGCAGTGAACATTTCGATGGACACTGCCATAAGGATGATCGATTCTCTGAAAGAATTCTTCTGTAAGTATAGAGAGGAGGGGTTTCAGAAATCCCTTGACATTGCACGCAGACTAGCCATTGAGATGGATGCTTCCCCTGACTTTAAGGAAAGACGTTGCAGAAAGCAAAAGAGATTTCATGGAGATGATTCAAGCACTGGCCATTTTGAACAGGAACCTGAGACCCATTTTAGGTGCATGGTTTTTAATGTTATTGTTGACACTGTAATTCAGGAGTTGTCTGACAGATTTTGCAATCTTCAGCTTGTGTCCGAAAAGTTTAAGTTCATTTACAAAATGGAACACATGACAAAAGCTGAGTTGGAGGAATCAGTGACAAGATATGCACTGGCTACTAGGGATGTAACGATATACCGAATATCGCGGTATCGCGGTAAATAAATTTCCCAATACCGTCGTGAGACTGACAAAATCTACCGCGATTTTTAAAAAATAATAATTTTTAAAAAAAGAATTTTTTTTTAAAACACTTTTTTTTTTTTAAACCTTTATTTAACCAGGTGGTCCCATTGAGATCATCGATCTCTTTTTCAAGAGAGACCTGTCCAACATGGCAGCAAGTAGGTTACAACATGAAAATAAAACAACAGATAACACAAAAGGACATCGTATTTACAGGGCTACATTTACACACCTAGAGACATTGACAAGTACCAACCATATAGTTATATCTCGCCATGTCAATAAGCCTGGCGTTAGACTTTTTCGCTGTCCGTCATTTTGACAGACAGGATCGTAAAATATCCGTCATAATCCCGTATTACCCGTCGGGTCTGAACAGTTCACGATAGAGCATGCTCGTGAACTGTCAACGGGGGGTGGGGGGGGGGCGGTGTTATGCCGTGTGTGCATGCACCTCGCGGGACGCGCACAGCGTGAAGCAAAACCTCCCAGACATGTATTGATCTGTACGGCAAAGTACGGTTTGGGAACTATATCATTTCCTTTTGGAGGGCATGCATAACACGGCATAACACCAGAGCCTCGCTGCGGGGAAACGTTGGCGCTGTTCCGAGTTTGTTCTAATCTGTCAAAATGACAGACTGCTTTCAGATTTTTCCGTCATTGTTAAATAAAATATTCGGTTAACGCGACCACTGGTGTCCCAGCAACATCAGTACCAAGCGAGAGAGTTGTTTCCAGAGCAGGGGATATTGTAAATGCCCAAACACCCCAGCTTATAAATACCTGGAAATGTGGACATTCTCATATTCCTAAAAACCTGTCTGATGATGCTGAGTGAGTGACTAGTGAGTTTGAGTTGAGTTACTTGAAAAACTAAAGTGAAACTTGATTTATTTTATTGCAGGGTCTGATTATTAAATGTCCTTGTTTATTTGTGAGATGCAGTGGCATAAAGAAAATGCTTACTTCGTTGGGTAGTACCAGTAGGTACAAAAACACTGGTTTTCTTGTTCCAGTCTGTTACTGTCACTTTGTTTTTGACACTTTAAAATACTGCTATCCTACAAAAAGGCTGTAAAAATCAGATTTATTATGTAATAAAGAAATATTTTCCGAATAAAAAAATGTTTTATTGAAAAAAAAAAAATTATGATTTTTTTTTTCTTCCCTTTATTATTCAATATCGCGATAAATACCGTACCGTGGACTTGTTATCGCGATATTATCGTACCGTGAGTTTTTGGTATCGTTACATCCCTACTGGCTACCGATGATGTTTCAAGGGATATCATTCAGGAAATTTACCCAGCAAGCCGTCTACTTAGGGGGCATGAAAAGGCTCTGGATAAACTAAATGTCCTCCTACAGGAGAACCTTGATTTGGTTTTCCCAAATCTGACAGTAGCCCTGAGAGTTTTCCTGACAATGCCTATAACAGTTGCCTCTGCCGAGAGATCATTCAGCAAGCTAAAGCTGATTAAAACATACCTTCGTTCCAACATGAGCAATGATCGCTTAACCCAATTAGCAGTCATTTCAATTGAAAACAGTGTGGCACGAACTGTTTCATTCGATGCAATACTAGATAAATGGGCAAGTGCAAAGGCACGCCATGTTACGATTTAGTAGCAACTAAAGAGTGCTCTACTACAATCTCAGGTAGCAACATTTTTACATAAGCTACATCATTTTTTAATTTTTTTTATTTATTAGCTTATTTGTCAGGGGCCGTGTACAAGACAGTTCAGGTACCAGAGTTAGCTATAAAGTGATTTACATCTGTGGTTGTTGTTAACAGAGTGTGTTCTAATGGATCTTTGTAAGCTTACTTTTGCATTTTAATGTTTTAATGTTTTATGTTGCATTGATTATAATGATTGTAAATGTGTAAATTTGTTTATTATTTAATGATGGTAGACCTACAGTGGCTGATATGCTTTAAAATAAACCCTTATTATTTAAAGGCCATGTCCAGCAGACTTATTTATTTATTATTACTATATATATATATATATATATAATATATATATAAAAAAAATTTTTTTTGGGGGGGGCGCCAAAATTGTTGCTGCATACCCCCCTGACACAGGGCAGCTGCGCCCCTGCCCAAATCTCTAAAAAAGGGGCTGCAACGGATCTGATACAGACTGATCCAGATTTGAACTCTTTTATGTCGTCACAGAAGTTGCGCTACGGCTATTGGGCCAACTCTCCACCTATCAGGGGGATGGGGGGTTGGGCCACTGCCACGGCCATTGCCCGACCTCTCATTCGCATATAGGCTGTCAGCAGCCTAAAGCTCCCCCAGTCACATCTATGTTTTTGCGTACTCTAACAATGATGTCCTCCAAGGTAGTTAGACGTTGTGCTGTTGTTGGCTGCAATAATCTGAACAAGGGCAAGGGACTGCATGCACTGCCATCTCTGGAAAAAGACAGGAATCTGTGGCTAGAGTTTATTTTCCAGGGACATGTGCCAGAAGACTACAACAGATTTCTGCTTGTGTGATCAGAACATTTTGCCCCGGACATGTTTTTGAACTTCACTCAAGTCAAAGAAGGATTTGGCTCCAGACTAAGGCTAAAACCGGGATCAATACCCACCATCCGGGACCAGGCCAGTGAGGCCACATCCAATTTGGAAGCTGTAAGTTTTTATTTAGCGGTGTTTTTCCTGATAAAGCTATTCTAGCTTGTAGCATGTAGCTGCACCGTATCAATTTCGCCTCAAACCCAAACAGTAATCGGTTAGGTGTTTATATGTTTTTGTAACATTTTATTTTATTTTGTACGCTCCGCTGTCTTTGCTTTTATTTTAATTATCAGGCATTTGATAACATGCTCAGACATACTGCCGCAATGGCGATCTGTGTGAAGGCTTTAAAGCCACGCCATAGCAGATAACACAAGTATTCATTCTCGTCTTTATTAGTATTTTGTATCCTTTTTCCTCTCAAGGGCCATTTCAATTTTTACAACATCCTTCGAGGGCCGTACAAATTATTGAACTCAACGTCTGCTTAAAAAACTCAAATCACAGCCCATTCATTTCGCGTTTCTTTCATGCTGTGCAAAGAAAAAGCAACCTCTTAATCCAGATATTTGACCATGACCCGCGCATTCATGCACCGTGGCATGACCACCAAAACAGAAAGATATGGACACAAGATGTGTGCAAATGTATTTAGTTTCATATCCATGTGGACATGATTTAAGTGGGGTGGGGGGGGCGGATCTAACCTCATCTAGGGGGGTTTGGGGGGCATGCACCACCATGAAGATTTTTTTTAAATGTTGAAGTTAAAAGCATCAATCTGGTGCACTTTGAGAGCAACATGAAGAGATCTATGGATACATCTCTCAACACCCATATGAAACAGAACCGTGAGCAGATTTGTTTCTTTATGGTTATTTTACAAATCAATTCCCTTTTAAACTGTATTCTTGTTTATTAATAACAACTTTTTTTTACTGTCATATTAGTATTTTATAACTGTTTACTTTATTCTCTTATTTTTCTATAACTATAATGATCATATAAAGATGTGCCTTTACCTCACTGGTTGGAGAAAAAGCTTCTTATATCCGTTAGCATAGCTATAGCTAACCAGATGCTAATAACAACAACGTTATTGACTGTATGATCAGTATGACAGATCGCCACTGGGCTTTCAACTAAAGACACAGCCACGCAAAAACTGCGGCATGTGTACAGCTCCTTATGGGTATTGCAATTTGTGAAGTCCCGGCCCGGAGCCGCGCATTCATGCACCGTGGCATGAGGGCCATGACCCATTTTAGGTGCATTTTTTTTTTTTTTTTGAGAGCAACATGAAGAGATCTATGGATACATCTCTCAACACCCATATGAAACAGAACCGTGAGCAGATTTGTTTCTTTATGGTTATTTTACAAATCAATTCCCTTTTAAACTGTATTCTTGTTTATTAATAACAACTTTTTTTTACTGTCATATTAGTATTTTATAACTGTTTACTTTATTCTCTTATTTTTCTATAACTATAATGATCATATAAAGATGTGCCTTTACCTCACTGGTTGGAGAAAAAGCTTCTTATATCCGTTAGCATAGCTATAGCTAACCAGATGCTAATAACAACAACGTTATTGACTGTATGATCAGTATGACAGATCGCCACTGGGCTTTCAACTAAAGACACAGCCACGCAAAAACTGCGGCATGTGTACAGCTCCTTATGGGTATTGCAATTTGTGAAGTCCCGGCCCGGAGCCGCGTTCTGGTGCTCTCCGTTAGAACTACACTCCAGTCAGACGAGACATATACCTCGTGATGACACGTTAGGCTCATGTTGTGTTCAAGGACCCTGACTTTGGCCAGGAAAAGCAAGCTTATTTAATTATTTTGCGGTCTAGATTTCTTGAATATTTTTCTTTTTTGCGTGTGTTTATAAATTACCCCGAGGGCCGTACCAAATGGTCTCGCGGGCCGTATACGCGTTAGTATAACTTACTCATATAAAGTAAGTTATACTAACAAGCGTAATCTTCTGTAGCTAAGTGCCGTTTTTTGCAGCGTTATATGTACAAGCTTTTATGATTATTGAAGAAACACACTCCTCAATGTCAGTTTCGGTGATTTATTGACAAGGATGACGACACCCTAAAACAGAATAATGCAGCAAGATAAGCTGACAAAGTATTACATCCATGCAATTCAATCAACACAAATATATACCACGAAACAGAGTATAGTAGTATAATAGTATAATATATATATAGTATAATATATGGTATAATATAATAGTGGAAACAGTCTTACATGAATGAGTGGACGAACGTCTCAACTCGAGGCGGAGTGCATGAACAATGTTTGAACTAAAATGGCCGCTCGGCACTTCCGGGTCAGAGCACGGCATAACCAGGCAGCGACAGCAGTGACACTGCCCTCTAGTGGCCGGCGATAAACTCTTCATCCCCCCCAGACCGGAAAGCTATGGGCCGGAATAGGTTAACGGTCTACATCCCGTATCCAGCTGCCAGACTCGGGCTCGTAACGTGCAGGCGGCCTCCTCAAGCGGCCCGGCCGAGTCGGCTGGGGCAGCGTCGGCGGCGACTGCGGCACCGGGAGCGGTGCACCCAGGAAGGCACCCGTAGGAACAGCGAGGTCAGAGGACGCCCCATCAGCAGGCGTCGGTGGGGAAGCGCCAATAGCCGAGTCGCGGGGCCCGACAGCCGGCCGCTGAGCAATCCCCTGGGGCGTCGCCCAGCCCGGGTGGATAGGTGGGGGCTGATGACCCAGGGCAGCGGGCGGCGGCGACGGCGCAGCCGACTGCTCGCGGGCGCAGGGTGTGGCCGGCGTGTAGGCACGGAGGAACCGCCGGTTGCGCAGTGTCAGACGTCCCGAACCGTCAACCCTGACCCGATACTGGTCGTGGCCCGGCGACTCCACCACGATCCCCGACCTGTCCCATTTGTGGGGGCTCGGGCCTTGCTGGTTCTGGAGGAATACCCTTTCGCCGAGTGCCAATGGGCGGAGCGGTCTCGAGTGAGCCCCCAGAGACAAGGTGGTACGGGACATACGGGTCCGAAGGGCGTCCTCCTTCGCCGCCCATGCCTCGCGCCATAGCAGGCGGATATGCGGGTTCGAGAACTTCTCGAGGCGGTTCACGAAGGAGAGCGAGCCACGAAGTGGGCGGCCGAAGATGATCTGTGCTGGCGAGAGGTCGCAGTCGGGGTCAGGCGTGTTACGCAACTGCAGCATAGCGCGCAGGAAGCGGTCCTGATCAAGGCTGCCCGACGGGCCGGTGTTGGACATCAAGAGGCGCTTAGCAGTCTTAACCGCAACCTCCGCCCTCCCATTCGACTGCGGAAAGCTAACGGAAGACACACGGTGTTCGACGTGCCATAAGCGGAGGAAGTCCTCGGTTTGGCTCGCCTTGAATTCCGGACCACCGTCGCTCGAGAGCTCCTCCGGTACGCCGAAGGTGGCGAAGAACGACCGGAGGTGTTGGACCAGGCCAGCTGAGCCCGCCAGGGCAGTACCCGCCGTAGAGCTCAGGACCTCTACCCAGCCCGAGAGCCGATCCCCGACAACTAGGTAGTGACGGCCCCCATAGTCGAAGAAGTCAGCAAACACCGCCTCGAATGGCGTGGACGGGGGTGGGGACGGCCGGGGGGGTGTAGCCGCCTGTGACGGAGCATTGCGGTTGCAGTCTGCACACCCGTCCCTGGTGGCCTGAATGTCCCCGGACATCCCGGGCCAGTAAACTATGGCTCGGGCATGCTGCCCCATAGCTGAGGTCCCCTGGTGAGCGGCATGGAGATGCCGAAGGACCCTCCCACGGAGGGATGGGGGAACCACGACGCGGTCCCGATAGAGCAGGACGCCGTCCTGGGCGTAGACGGACTCACAGACCGATGACAGACTCGCCAGGGCAGGGTCGTTAACGTCAATCCCACCCTCTTGCTCGATGAGTTGGAGGAGGTGGCCGAGGCATCCATCAGCCGCTGTTTCCCGTGCGAGGAGGGGCCAAGAGACGGCTCCGAGCTCCCGTGCGTCGTCGCGGATGGAGGCCATGAGTGCTGACTCCATGGCGTCAGGCCCGCTCGGCAGCCCCAATGAGAGGCCGTTCGCTGAACCCGAGGGGGAAGGATGCCTCGACGTGGCATCAGCGGCATAGTTGCTCTTGCCAGGCAGATGCACAATGTCGAAGCGCCATGGGAGGGTGCGCTGCTTCAGTCTAAACAGACGCGAGTTTGTGATCTCATCCAGCGTACGGTCGCCAAAGATTTTCACCAACGGCTTATGGTCGGTGACCACGACGAGGTTGTCGGACCCCTGCGTGAAGTACCGCGTCTGTTCCAGGCCCCATGCCACAGCTAGGGCCTCTCCCTCGACGGCTGCATAGCGCTGCTCCGCAGGGGACAGGAAACGCGAGCCCGCGAGGGTGACCCTCCACCCTCCTGGACAGCAGTCCGGTATGCCCGAGGCACAGTGACAATGTTGCTGGAGCAGGAAGTAGCCAATGCCACGCATGGACCAGTCAGGGCGGAGGCAGGTCCGCTTCTGCATGTCGTAGATCTCCACGCCCTCGCGGATGGCCTCCATTATGGCTTGCTTGGACGTCTGGAAGGCCTCCTCCAGAACGGGGGACCATAGGAACGCACAGCGTGGGCTGAGGAACGGCTTAAATGGAGCCATCGTGTCACGCAACTGGGCGTAGTTAGCCACCTGGTTGACAAGGCCGAACCAACTCCTGATGTCCGTCGTGGAGCCTGGGGTGGGGAAGTCCCGGATGGCGTCCAAGTATTTTGGGAGCGGTTCGATGGTAGATTCCGACACCCTGAAGCCAGCGAAGTCGACGCACCTCTCCGCGAACTGAAGCTTGTCCGGATTCAGCACGATCCCCGATCGGCCGACACGCGTCAGGAAGTCGATGGTCCTCCACCAGTGTTGCTCCAGGTCGGTGTCATAGTGGATGGTGTCATCCACACAACGTTCCTTGCGTTCATAGTCCGAGAGGACGGCGTCAAACCGACGGTTGTAGCCATCCCCTGACGACAGGAAACCCTGTGGTGCCCTGGTGTAGCGCCAACGGCCGAAGGGCGTGATGAAGGTAGTGAGGTGGCGATCCGACTCACGCAGGGGAACACTGTGGTAGCCGTTCCAGGCGTCCGTGACGGTCTTCCAGGTGCCCTTCGGGACGCGGCGTGCGAGGTGGAACGGGGACTCAGTGGCGAAGGTCTCACGTTGGCAGAACTTGTTGAGGGGGGAGAGGTCCACGGTCCTGCGGGGGGAACCGTCGTGCTTCCGAGTGACTACCATACGATGGCACCACGTCACCGGCTCGCCGTACGGCACGCGTTCAATGACCCCAAGGGCTTCGTCCCGCAGGAGGTCATCGTGAACCCTCCGCTGCCAGTGTAGAGGCACCGTAGCCGCGGTGTGGCATGCCTTAGGCGTAGCTGCGGGGTCCACGTGCATCTCGATAGGCGGCCCCTCCATGCATGGTAGTGCCCGATGGGGGCAAGTATTGAATGTCGACGAGGCATATCTCCCGAGTAGCCAACCTTTCATCCGGTTATTGTTCTCTGGCGTACAAGGGAACGGCAGTGCTGCGGGGCGCGCCGGGGGGACCGTGCGCTGAGGACATGAGCATTGGGCGTCCCCGGGGTCACTTGGCCCCACGCAGCCGCCGTTGGTTGACCTCGTCGCATTGATGGACAGGGGCTGGACTGGCGTGTCAGCCGTGTCAGGGCTACGCCTGTCCTTGGGCCCCCTTGCAACGTCGTCCGACGGGAAGTTACTGGGCAAGAGGCCGAGGTTGAGCAACGACTCGTAGGAGAGGTACATGGCCCGGACTGAGCTGCTCACATATACCATGGAACGGCAGGATGTAGTACGGCCCCCGCTGCAGGTCGTCGAGAGCCTAGCGAAGAACGCTCCCTCGATGGCTATAGGGGAGCGGTTGGCGGCCAACAGGCTGAGGCTGACGGGTCGCAGGTCGTCCCGCGCGAAACCGCAGGCCAGGAACTCCTCCAGAGACCAAAGGTCCGACTGCGCGCCAGTGTCTGCGACGGCGGATATTCGAGCTCCGTCGGCCGAGCCCCGGTTGCTGGTGCCATCCCTCGGCCCGACTGGCATGTCCATCGAGATGGTGATTAACGCCCGGGGGTGGTCTCTCAGCCTGGCTCGCCTCCATTCGCCCTTGGAGAAGATGTGGTGCTCGAGTATGATAGGTGAAGGCCTGTCGACACAGCCGTGCGACGTAGGGGCGCGGCGTCGGCGAAGGCTCCCGCGACGTCGGCCAGGGCGGGCTCCAGCTTGCACCGACGAGACCTGGGATACCAGCTCCGACCCCATGGCGGCCTGTTGACTGTCGGATGACGGCTGTTGACGCCTCTGTTGTCGGCGGGCCCTGTAGCAGCCGATGCACACCTGGTGAGGCTTAGGGTTCCACCCGCGAGGCCCCTCCGTGAAGACGTTAAAGACGTTCTTACATTCCGGACACGAGGCACGTTTAGCCCCGTCCGCGGGGCTCGGGGCGGGGCTCGCCTGTGGAGTCGTCTTCAAGCGCCGGAATGACGACATGGCTGATAGGGAGGACGACGGGAGAGCGTTACGGGCCATCTCTTTGTTCTCGACGAGTGCAATCACGTCATTAACTGGCTTGACCAGGACGTCAGTTGTCCCTAGCGTCTCGCGGCGTATGTCCGAGTCATAGATGCCATTGAGCAGCACATCGCGGATAATGTGGTCGGTATAGTCCACGTCCTTACCACACTCGCATACCGCATTATATGCGCATGTCTCTGCTTTACCCCGCACTCTGGCAGCGAATGCGCGGAATGTCTCGTCGCGTTCCTGGCGTAACTGAAGTAGTTCGGTGCGCAGGACGCATGTAGCAACTGGGATGACAGCTAGGGAACGCATGACGGTGATCAGGTCTGGCAAGGGTCCGGAAACGGCGTCGGGGACGGCTTTCAACAGGCTGTCTCCAAGTACAGGCCCAGCGCACTGAAACAGCTGGAAGGGGGCCTGTGCGTCCCCTATGCCTGAGCCGGCGCGGAATACATTCCAACGGCGGATGAACACGTTCCATTCCTCTATTGACACGCCCACATCAACTTTGGGCCGATCGAGTCTCGGGCCGTGAGGGGCTGGGGCCTGGGCTGGCGCGGCCATGACAGGCGCTGCGTGCTGGTGGCTACATCCATGAATCGTCAATATAGCAATGACGAGTGCTTCAGACAAGTCATCGGATTTGAACTCGCAGCCGGGGACAGGGCATCCAACAACGACCATGGTGTCGTCATGAAGAAACACACTCCTCAATGTCAGTTTCGGTGATTTATTGACAAGGATGACGACACCCTAAAACAGAATAATGCAGCAAGATAAGCTGACAAAGTATTACATCCATGCAATTCAATCAACACAAATATATACCACGAAACAGAGTATAGTAGTATAATAGTATAATATATATATAGTATAATATATGGTATAATATAATAGTGGAAACAGTCTTACATGAATGAGTGGACGAACGTCTCAACTCGAGGCGGAGTGCATGAACAATGTTTGAACTAAAATGGCCGCTCGGCACTTCCGGGTCAGAGCACGGCATAACCAGGCAGCGACAGCAGTGACACTGCCCTCTAGTGGCCGGCGATAAACTCTTCAATTATAGTCTGTAAGAATTATCAGATATCATCGATCTGTAAGCTACGCTACGCTAATGAGACACGTCGTTTTTTGCAACGCTATATGTAAAAGCTTTTATGTGATTACTTGTTAGCGCACATGAATTTAAATGGGTGTGTGTGTGTGCACGACTGTTAGTATCTATGGGGGAGGGAGAGACACACCATGAGTAAAACCGAGCTAAAGCACCGCTAGCACTCAGACCCTGCACCATTCACACAGGAGCTTCTGAAGATACCCATCCCAGAGGACCTGTGTTCCCAGTATGAGCGACCTGACAGGGAGGAGGTCATCGCCGGTTATGCTACACGGTTCAATTTGACTGTCTGAACCCAACATAGTTTTTTTGGGGATCAAGAAACTCCCTGTGAATCCTGAGGACAACGCAGGCCGGAATGACTACTCTGATCTTGCGTCCAAGGAAGCGCCAGCACCAGCTCACAAAGCTTCTGTAGGCTAGATAGCTGTGACGCCTGAAATAATTGCAAAGAATATTTAGTGAAAAGCCTATGTCATTATGTAAAATACCGTTGATTTTGAATAAAGTTCCGAAAGTTTATATCAAATGTGTCATGATGATTCATGTTTGGATGGGTAAAGTATATGCTGCTTTCAAAAGCATAAGGTTGTGTGTGGTCATTTTTTGTCGTACAAATGGGTGTGTTATGCCTTTGCTGTGTAGTATATCATACAATAGTACATGTACAATGACAGAATGAAATTAAAGATTGCATAAAACCATATACATCAGTATTTATTTTCATGAACAATATTAGGAGACGTTTTACAATTTCAGTCAAAACAAACAAACAAACCACTCACTGCTGTATTTGCCTCATCTGTAGTCTCCCATGTTCAGCTCTGT
This sequence comes from Notothenia rossii, assembly GCF_949606895.1. Taxonomy (NCBI): domain Eukaryota; kingdom Metazoa; phylum Chordata; class Actinopteri; order Perciformes; family Nototheniidae; genus Notothenia; species Notothenia rossii. The sequence continues at coordinate 46,690,726 of NC_136904.1, forward strand.
ATATATTGAAAGCATTCTGCAGGGAGAACACATTTCGGCACACAGGCTCCAAACCAGGATGGTCCACCATAAAAGGCACAGAGTGCTCAAGTTCCTGCATCCGTCTTGACACCTAGGCCCTTTCTCATTTCTCTAACTCTCCTCCTCGACTCCTATCCTCAAGACTTAGTCCCGCCCACAGGAAATGCGAGCGGAGGAGAGAGGAGTGGAAGCAGCTAGCGGTTAGAGAAATGAGAACTCCTCTCCTCTGAGCGGTCATCTTAAAGAGACGTCCATTAATGATGACAGGAGGCACAGCAGCCCTCTGTCTGATGGACAGATGTGTTCATGACGACTTATATATTTACTTTGATTCATTCAGAGTGCGGTATAATGAGACAATAACAGGCTACAGATGCGGACATGGACACACACACACACACACACACACACACACACACACACACACACACACACACACACACACACACACACACACACACACACACACACACACACACACACACACACACACACACACACTTCAAATCAAGTTGCATAAATGCTTGAGCTATAGGCCTGTAAATATATACAATTTCAGAAATCAAACAGAGCACTCTCATAATAACGTAACACTATCAGAGACTGGATATATCCCCCCCCCCTCTCTGGTCAAGTTGTATTTACAAGTAGGCCTATTAAAAGTAAGCAGAGGACACCAAACCAACTGAGACCTGTCCGTCCGTCGCATCTACGCACTGTACAACACACACACACACACACACACACACACACACACACACACACACACACACACACACACACACACACACACACACACCTACATACTGTACCACACACACGCACCTACAGGTCCTAAAGCATATCATCAGGCTACAGCCGTTCTGTATTTTATTATGTGAAGCACTAAATGTTTTTTAAAAATATCGACTCTTTGTTTGTAGATATCTACTAAACTAAAGCAAATAAAGAGAGTACGCCTGTTATATATTGAGTGATATATATTTTACACACTGCTCTGCTTTCTGCACGGACCTCACAGCTGTTCTCACTGTAAACATCGCGTCGCGATGAGAGCAGTTAATAAAATAATATCCAGGTGATGCATGCAGAGCTGTCATTGGCTGAGATAAGTCCGGCCGTGCGTCACGACTCTTTGAAACATCTCTGCTCCCGGAAATGCATCCACGAAGGAGCCGTGGAGGACCGTGGAGGAACCATCAGTGTATCCTCGGTTATAGCTCCTCCAGAGAGCCTCCTCGACGCTCGATCCTCGGTCCTCGAAGTGCATTTAGAGAAATGAGATGTCCTTCAACATGGCGCGTTGAAATTCATTTCCGGGTCACTACCGGAGGACCGAGGAGGGGGATTTGATGAAATGAGAAAGGGCCCTAGTGTGATAAACAATTAAACATATTGAATGACATGTGAAAAAATTTATTCTCTAAACGAAGAACTTAGTGAAGCTATCAAAAATGTTACCTGTGGTATCTCCATGCAGCACACATTCTCTGGTTCAGACGGCATTGCAGCGCAATTTGCACATGTACACCTGTAGAAAGAAGTCAGTAGAGGCTTCTCAATACTCAAATTTCCCCTCCTCGACTCCCCGACTCCTCGGTCCTCCGGTAGTGACCCGGAAATGAATTTCAGCTCGCCATTTTGATTTTCTAATTTCTCTTTCTCTGCACTTCGAGGACCCAGCATCGAGGAGGCTCTCTGGAGGAGCTCTAACCGAGGAGACACTGATGCATCCTCCACGGCTCCTCCCTCACTGTGTTACGTTATTATGAGAGTGCTCTCATACTTGTTTGATTCTGAAATTTTATATATTTATATAAATATATGTGTTTGTGTATATGTCAGAATCTGTAGCCTGTTATTGTCTCATTATTCCGCACTGTCAATGAATTAAAAGTAAATATAAATAAGTCGTCATGAACACATCTGTCCATCAGACAGAGGGCTGCTGTGCCTCCTGTCATCATTAATGGACGTCTCTTTAAAATGACCGCTCAGAGGAGAGGAGTTCTCATTTCTCTAACCACCTGCTGCTTCCATTCCTCTCTCCTTGGTTCCCCTCCTCAGTCCTCCGCTCGCATCTCCTGTGGGTGGCACCAAGTCTCGAGGATAGGAGTCGAGGAGGGGAAATTTGAGTATTGAGAAACCTCTAATAACTGAGCTTTTAAAAACACATATGAAAATACACACATTGCTGACAACTGAGGTGTTTAAGCATCTGGAGTTATACTTTTTATGACCCTAAGTTATTGAGCTTTCCAACGGTAACAGTTGTTGCACGATGTTGGAAGAAAAGGACTGTATATTATTAATAAACGCAATGAGGCCATTGTATATATATGCTGAAAAGATGAATGTCTCCCTATGTAAAAATATATGTACCGCTGTTTTTGCGTTACAAACTCCTTTACAAACTGTACACATTGCATTCTTGCTAATTAGCCAAAATAGGAACGGAAACGGAATAAGTAGCAAGCATCGTAACAAACAGAGTTCACATAAAATAAATAGGGACAACAGCTTGTCAACTAACCATTCAGAAACGTCCTGCTACAACCGAGATGTTTGCACCTCCACCGAAACCTCCGCTTCTTCAGGGTCAGATTCTGGATCAAATTCATAATATGCTTGAACACATGCATTGCTCTGAGATAACATGTTTATTCTCCACTCGTAATCACAGCAAGCATGGTAACATGACTCTCGTGCCGGGGCCGTGTCACGCCCCTCTCTCCTGCAGGGGGGCATGGTCAGCTGCAGCTCACAGAATCAGCCCGTAGACAACAAACAGCACATAGAGCGAAATGAGGCATGGCTAAATGCATGATCTGTTTGGTATTTTGAAAACAGAAACGTATAAATATACCTTATATAGGTATGGCCCTACAATATATCATTTAAATATAGCATGATAGGTCCACTTTAAGAAAAATCAATAATCGTATTGTTAAAAACTAATACTTTTTTTTGTATTTGTATTTATTTATATAAGGACCATGAATACAAAAACCTTAATCTCAGCAAAAAGAAGAGATGCAATATGCCAGATTATAGCTAATAGCTAATTTCCATCTGTGGTCCTCAGACAGGTTCATAACAATCAATAAACAAATAATACAGTTCAAATTTAAAAACCTCAGATTACAGTGTAATTAATGTTGGCATGACTGGTTGCTTAATATCATTTTTTTTTTTGCACCATAGGAAAACGAGTTAAAATCATTACAGGTTTTAAGTTCAACTGGAAGAGTATTCCAGTGCTTGATGGCCGTAAACTAAAATGCTGATCGTCCAAAGGCAATGCGCCTCAGTGGGATGGTTAGATCTGCATTTGATGCAGATCTGGAGTTTCTGCAACTCTGCTCACGGCGAAACTGAAAAAAGCTCTTCAACGGTGGTGTTGTAGAATTGTGAATGATTCTGAATACCAATCGAACTCGGGAAAGTAGAACAAGACTATCAACACTGAAAAGTTTGTATTTGGACATTATATTGCAATGATGGTGTTTGAATGACTTTCTATCCATAACTTTTAAGGCTTGTTTATAAAGAACCTCAAGTGTTCTCATAGCAGTCTAAGTTGCTTGGGACCAGCAGGTTATACAGTAGTGAAAGTGTGATAGTATCATGGCATGCAAAAAGGTTTTCGATGCTTCTATGGTTAATGAGTTCCTACTGTAATATGTTTACATTTTAAAATGTTATATTTCAGCTTTCTAGTCATGCTTCTAATATGGCTTTCAAAAGTCAAATTGGCATCCAAGATCACTCCCAAGTATTTGACCTCATTGACGTTTTCAATTATTTTACCATTCACACGAAGCTGTGGATGCGTGGTTGTTTTTTTCTTATTTGTGAAATACATTGTCACTGTTTTTTTAGTGTTTAAAGTAAGACACGAGTCATTTAACCATTGAGCAACTTTGTGCAGCGTCGACGAGAGCTTAGAGGCAACCTGTTCAGCATCTTTCCCATGAGTGTAAACCACCGTGTCGTCAGCATACATCTGGACGTCCTCACAAACAGATGGGAGATCATTAATATACAGTATATGCTGAACAACAGCGGTCCAAGAATTAAGCCTTGTGGCACTCCGATTGAGCATGGCTTAGTTTCTGACAGTTTATCATTCATACGGACACATTGAGAACCACCAGCTAAATAAGACCTGACCCATTGTATTGTGCTAACTGACAGGTTGAAATCGTTGAGTTTTGATAAAAGTTTGGTATGGTTTGCTGTGTCAAATGTTTTTCGCAGGTCAAGGAACACTGCTCCAACTATCCCTCCTTTGTCTAACTTAGCCTTGATTCCTTCCACTAAATAGCAGCATGCAGTCTCAGTAGAATAATAGGTCCTAAAACCAAACTGCATAGGATGGAGTAGGTTGTTGTAGCTTAGGTGTGACACCAGCTGTTCTGCGACTACTTGTTCAACTACTTTGGACACAACAGGTAGAATGCTGATGGGTCTATAGTTGCCTACTTCTTTCTTGTCACCACATTTAAAAATTGGTGTTACAATAGCACCTACAATACAACTCTCACTTGGCCAGTCTCAGCAGGGTCTGATGAATCCATTAAGGACAGCTGCATAGGTAGAACAACCTACTTGTTTTCTCATTTACTTTCATGATTTGGTTTCTTAGCTCATTTTGAACTATTCTGATAACATTATACTGTCTGAACCTTGCGATGATGCTAAAATAAAAAAGAGGTAAAAAAGCCAAATAACAAAACAAATACAGTTTACAACCTGACTTTCTGCTTAAACTTTGACCTTGCTCACCAGCTCTTCGCTGGCATTAATTTCCTGTCAGTTACTGATTTGCAGCCATATAATGGGCGCGCTCACTCTTGGTTTTACCTCTTTAAGCAAAGTCGTATAGATAATTTGACTGCTGGCTTGTAAAAAACATGTTTTATAGTTTAATTTGTCATGTTTGCAGTACCGTGTCTTTATTGCACATTTCTGCACCATGCATTTGACATCCAATACTGACTCCCATTGCCAATTCAGGAAGCCCTGAGCCCTGCATGTAGCCAGAAGCAAAGTTCAGGGACATGCAGGACACCATAGTTTGTGTGTCTATTACCCATAACCACCATATTTCCTTGAACGATAAACCAAGTTTTTTAATAATACTGAAGTAAAGGTTTGCAGTCCTGTAGTTAAATATTCATGTTGCAATGAACTGTTGTATTCCAATAAAGATGAAAGACTGAAGATTTCCTGTAGTTCTTATGGTCTCTGGAGCAGTGCTTTTGGTTTTGGCTAACATGAATATGCTTGTTTTTTAGAAAACATGATCAAACTGTTTCAGACCTGGCCGTCTGAGATTTACCTTCTCACCATGCTGCCTTCTTTCAGGACACTGTCACATCAACACAAAGAATGTGGTATGATTCTTAATGTATACCCAGTAAACCTAAATAAACCCCACTCCAGATTTCCACCTAAATGTAAAAAGAAAACATTCCAAAAAATGAGGTCATTCAATAATTATTTCCATCCCCTCCTGTTCTGTCATTATGGGTCCATTGATGGAAACACTGGTAGAGCTAATCTTCAGCTGGCGCCTTTAAGGCTTTGCAGAAGTAGTCACTAAAACAGCTCCATTCAAAGCTGAGAACCATGTGGAAACATGATGTTTCATGTATTTGTTGTGGAAGGTCACAGTCTCTTCATCACTCCAAACAGATCATGTATTCAGCTCTCCACTGACATTTTAATCCCATGCTTCATGTGCATTTATTCAGTGTCTCATGGCATTGCGTATTTGTGAGTCGATGGAACCCAGAGCAAATCTGATGTGACACACAGAAGGTGCTTTGTGACAGACATCACACTGTATTGACTTTTTGCTCTCACTAGTCCTAAAAAAGGCTTCACGGCCAGCAGCATGTGAACCTCAGTTAACCCTCCGGTATCATTCAATTGGACTATGCAAATTAGTCATTCGGGACAAAAATTTCCACTGCAAAATACTTTGATAAAAACATTATATTAAAGGTTTTTTTCACCACTGTTTTGGGTTCAATTGTTAAAGCAATTTCAGCCCTAATCAAAAATACCAAAAATGTAATCATTTTCAGGATTTTAACCCTTTAAATACTATTTTCAATACATGAAACCGCTGTTGTTTTTCATGATAAAAACAGAGACAATTAGTTATATCTCTCACAGGCTCCGCCCTCGACTGGACTCTATGGGTACTACCTTATCATGCAAGCATTCACCTACTGCGATTTCCATAGACGTAGCCGGCCCCGGGGCGGGCCTACCTGAATGCACGCGCATCTCACTTCCGTATAAAAGGAGGCCTCGCCTCCTGACCATCATCCTTTACTCTTCAGCGAGCGGAAGTGACACTGAGAACTATCTCACGTATGAGAGAAAGCAGAAAGGAGGGAGAGTGAGGTGGAACAGTGAGGCGGAACGGTGTGCTGGACGACAGTGTGTGTATACATCGGGGCTCCGCCCACTGCACCCATAGAGTCCAGTAGAGGGCGGAGCCTGTGAGAGATATAACGCCGGGTCGCGTATTGTGACCCGGCGTTATATTAACTCTACCCCTCTACTCAGGGGCACTGTCTGTCCTATACCGCTCGCTGAAGAGTGGTGTAGGATGATGGTCAGGAGGTGAGGCCTTTTTATACGGTGAGATGTGCGCGCATAGGCCCGCCCCCAGAGCCGGCCTACGTCTATAGAAATCTCAGTAGGTGAATGCTTGCATGATAAGGTAGTACCCATAGAGTCCAGTAGAGGGTGGAGCCTGTGCTAATATAACAAGGGTTACAATACGTAACCCGACGTTATTTCCATATAATATATATCTGGGGACTGGCTATTATTTTTTTTTAATAGTCTTGGATATGTCAAAGATTAGCAACACAATTAATTTTTTTGCATTATTAGTTTTTGCAAAAAATTAGATTAAACAAAAAACTCACACATTAGTCATTCGGGACAAAAATGTCCACTTCCAAAAACTGCTCCAAAATGACAACAGATTAATATATTTTTTTACTTTTTGAGGTTAAATCTTTCAATCAACCTCAGTCCTGATCAAAAAAATATCAAATATCAAATTATTTTCAGGATTGTAACCCTTTAACTGCCAGTTTGAAGCATGAATTTGAGTTTTCTATGAAAAACATTATATAACAAATTTGAATAACAATTATTTTCCATATAATAAATGTTTGGGGGGGTCGGCTTTTTTTTATCACAGTCTTGGATATGTCAAAGATTAGCAACAACATTTATTTTGGTACATTATTAGTTTTTGCACAGAATCAGATTAAACAAAAAACTCACACATTAGCCACTCGTGTCCCATCCACTCCCATTATAACCACATCTTTTGATCTCTCCGCCATACCGGTATATAATCATGCATTTTGTATTGTCAGGGTTTTATATTGGAGGAAAATAGTTAAATTTGTCCTTTTTATTGTATATCACCAGATGTGACATTTTACCATTGAATTACTTGCTTGTCATTTATTGGTTTATTTGCCTGTTGTATAATGGGGCCCTGACAGCCATTGGAATACATGTATGCAACTCATATGATGTAGGTGTGTTGGTATGGATGTGGAAGAGTGGTATCAGCTGAGAAATGTGTGTGTGTGTGTGTGTGTGTGCAATGGTGTAGTGGGCGTTGGACGCGGGGGTACGCCGTACCCCCACTTATTTGTTTTTAATAGCCTAATACATATAAAATCATTGCCAGTGTTATCAGTTGCAAGTTTGTATTTGTTGTAATAATGACGAAAACATAATAGGCAGATTTCACAGTAATTATAATAAAAACGTAGCTCAAGCATTTATGCAACTTGATTTGAAGTGTGTTTGTGTTTGTGTTTGTGTGTGTGTGTGTGTGTGTGTGTGTGTGTGTGTGTGTGTGTGTGTGTGTGTGTGTGTGTGTGTGTGTGTGTGTGTGTTGTGTCGGTCGCGGACGAGCCGATTATTTTGAACGGCTCTTTGGTACGAACGAGGGGAACCGAGTCGTACTTGGTGAGCGCCGTTCTTTTTATCGTTCAATCGTTGGTCCGCACTCACTGCCAAAATCCCCTCGCCTTTTAAAAAGCTTGATTTTGTTCCCCAAACGTATTCTGTGAAGACCCGCCCCTACTCTGGTTGGTAGGTTTCAGCACGAGGAGTGAGATGAGGTGGGTCTTAACGGAATACGCGAGAGAGAAGTCATAACAAGTGGTACAGGACAGGTAGACAGCGTGTTTTTCAGATGGAAAATGAGCCAAACGCGAAAACGCAGCAGCATTTGGATGCACTTCAACCAAAACCTAGACAGTGATAAAGCGCACCATTTGTAAAGGCAATATATCCTTTAAAGCAGGGTCAACTAATAATCTCCATCGCCACTTAAAAACACAGTATCTAATATTAAGAGTTGCATGAATTTCATTCAAGGCAAGCCAACTTAATTTACACATACAGAGGGTAAATTCAAAGTAGTACATTCACTGACATGAATGACATGGATATGGCGCCACCTTGTGTCATGTTTACAATGCAGATTATTGACATTAGGTCTGGCAATACAGTCAATCATTATCCTGGTGATTATTTCACAGATAAACCTAGTAACTCCGCCCCCTTTTAAAAAACTGCTCTTTTGAACGGCTCTTTGAAAGGAACGGAGCCATAAGATCTATAAAATAGTGTCTCCCCTCCCCCTACCCCCCGTCCACCCGGCCCGTCCACCCAGTAAAAAAATCCCCACTACACCACTTTGTGTGTGTGTGTCTGGATCAGTGGCGCAAAAAGTGGGTATGCACTATATGCGACGCATAGGGGCGCCACACCAGTGGGGGCGCCCAACAAGCGATGGTAAAAAAAAAAAATTAAATTAAATAAAAATAAAATGGTATTTTCTTTATGTTTCTAAATAGTTTCTGCATTTCCTTAAGGTTTTAAAACATTTTAGAGGAGTAATATGCTAGAGAAGGGCGCCCTATCTCATAAGATTCCATCATAGAATTTTGACATAGAGGAGGGAGCACGAGCAGGGACGCCGTGAACACTGAGGAGCAGGCGCTCGTTGTGAGTTAACGTCAAAAAGAAATCATGGATAAACCAAAAAAGCGGTCGGGGGCAGAAAATAGAAAAAGAAAGAGGGAAAAGGAGACGGCGTGTCAAGGGATGCGACAACAGCTAAATAAGTGGATGTTGAAAGGCAACAGGTAGGAATAGGATGATTTAAAGTGTGACGTCTGTCTGTGCTTGGAAATATTGACTGGCTAGCGTATGCTAACACTGGGCATGTAGCAGCCAAAGGTGGGTGGGTTTATGGCTAGCTTAGAATATGCAAACCAATGTTGCTGCGCCAGCGCTGACATGGAAAGTATGAGGTAGCATGTACAATAAATGACAAGAATCTGGAAAACATAACTAATGCAATAACTCTGGTTTATCATGGAATCATGCACACATTTGCTACCAAATAAGAGGCTTGCAAATGTCAGTTCATGTTAACAGACTGTTCTCAGATTGGCTAGTGTTTGCTAACACTAGCAGCTGAAGTGTGGTTTACGGCTAGCTTTAATGCAAACCGATGTTTCTGATAGCTACATTTAGATTTTGGTTAAACCCCATGCATGTCACGTCCAAATTGTATTAAGGTAAAATAACAACTGGTAAATATAAGGTAGCATGCACAATAAATGTCAAGAAGCTGGAAAACATAGCTAACCATGGAATCATTTAAATATGTTGTGCTGCCATTAGCTGTCTATGTTAGCTGTGCTGTCAGACATACAGGCTATACATCTGTTTGGTGACACAGAAGCTGTTATTACAGGGTCACATCTCTTTACAGGTCTGTGCTAAGTAGCTCTCCGTATTTGTTCTTTTAAAATTCAAAATGTGAATGTACTTTCAACAGCAGCACAACCTTACACGGCATAATAGTGTTTTTTATTTGTTCTTTTAAAATCCAAAATGTGAATGTACTTTCAACAGCAGCACAACCTTACACGGCATAATAGTGTTGTTTTTTTTATTATTAAGTTGCCTTATCACTGGGCTGATATAATAATTTAATTTAGACAGCTGCTTTAACAGTGAATTCATTTTATTCAGGTGTGAGGATGGTGGCTCAGGAAAGACAGGGGAAGGCAACAGGTAGGTCTAACATTAGGTGTAAGTGTAGGGGTCTTGATACCAACAGATTCATTTCTTAATATTATTTTAATATTATTAATAAGGAAAAACTAATATGGAAAATCTATTTCATAATGTTTGTTTGACAATATATCTTAGTGGAAAAGAACACAGGCAAGGAGTGAATGAGACAGACATGAGGTCGGCGATGGCATCAAGTAGAGATGAGACCAGTGATGATGTCAGGTAGTAGGAGTTCTATTAGTTTGACCACACAAAACTCAATGTCCAGTATGGTTTGAAGTTCTGTTGACCAACCTATTCACTGTGTCCTTTTTGGGGATAATAGTGCAGACAGAGATGGAGAGCCACTCACCACAGAGGTGGAATTTGAGGAGATTGTCGAACCGAGAGGTGACGATGAGGTGGAAGAGAATGTCGAACCGAGAGGTGAAGATGAGGTGGAAGAGAATGTGGAACAGAGAGGTGAAGATGAGGTGGAAGAGAATGTCGAACCGAGAGGTGAAGATGAGGTGGAAGAGAATGTGGAACAGAGAGGTGAAGATGAGGTGGAAGAGAATGTCGAACAGAGAGGTGAAGATGAGGTTGTGGAACAGAGAGGTGAAGAGGAGAGGGCTGAGTCAAGGCCTTACTCAGAAGATCCATCAGACTGGCCACCACCACATCAGATTGGGGACTCATTTAGGCAGTGTGTTGTTGAAAATGGCCCACACAAATGTCCTGATGGGCCATATCCAAGATCAGAGAAGTCTAGAAGGTGTTTTTCGAAAGCGTATTGTTTTCGCACAATGTCAAATGGAGAGAAAGTTGCACGAGATTGGTTACTGTATTCTAAAAGTACGAATAAGGTGTATTGTTTTGCGTGTAAACTTTTCGGTGGAGCTAGCGTTGTTGACACACGCTTTGTGGTGGGATATAATAACTGGCAGAGTCTTTCAAAAACGCTGCAGCACCATGAAACCAGTGGTTTACACATCAACGCGTATCTTTTGTGGAAATAATTAACATCTCGCTTACGCCTTGGTAAGACAATTGACAGTACCTTGCAAAAAGCCATAGAAGCTGAAAAGGCACACTGGAGAAGCGTGTTAACGAGAGTCATCGATTGCATACTCTTTCTCGCAGAAAGGAACTTGCCACTGAGGGGGAAGAATGCTACATTAGGAGATCCTAAAAATGGAAATTTTCTGGGTGTCCTTGAGGTCATAGCACGATATGATGTCACACTAGCAGAGCATCTTAGAAAGGTAGCGGCTAAAAAAACCACAGGATATCTTTCCTGGTGCACTCAGAATGAATTTTTAGATTCAATTGCAGACTGTGTACTTGGTAAAATTTGTGCCCAGGTCAAAGCCTCCAAGTACTTTGCTGTGGAGTTGGATTGCACTCCTGACATTTCAAAGCAGGAGCAGGCCTCAGTCATAATCCGGTATGTTCATACGGACGACAAAAAGAAAGCCACCATCAATGAGTCTTTTGTTGGCTTCATAGTTGTGAAGGACACAACTGGTAAAGGTCTCACAGAAACACTGACTGGGGTGCTGGATAGCCTGGGGTTGGAGTTGAAGAATTGTAGGGGACAGAGTTATGACAATGGCTCGAATATGAGAGGTATACACAAAGGTGTTCAAGCCTTGGTGCAGCAGAAGTGTCCAGAGGCACTATTTATCCCCTGCTGTAGCCACAGTCTCAACCTTCTCCTATGTGATGCTGCATCATCAAACAGAGTGTGTCTTACCTTTTTTGGCACTATCCAGAGACTGTACACCATTTTTTCAGCTTCGGTGAAGAGGTGGGATATCCTCAAAGAGTTTGTGGACATTACTCTAAAGCCTCTCAGTGAAACCAGGTGGGAGGCGAAAATAGACTCTGTCAAAGCTGTGCGTTTCCAGTTAGGGGGGATTCTTGACGCTTTGGAAAAGCTTGAGGAAGTGGAAAAAGACGGCAAAACAGTCTCAGAGGCAAAGTCGCTCTCTGGCGAGATTGTTACCATGGAGTTTCTGATGTGCCTCTTGATTTGGTATGATCTATTGTCAGAGATCACGTTTGTTAGCAAGGCAATGCAAGCAGTGAACATTTCGATGGACACTGCCATAAGGATGATCGATTCTCTGAAAGAATTCTTCTGTAAGTATAGAGAGGAGGGGTTTCAGAAATCCCTTGACATTGCACGCAGACTAGCCATTGAGATGGATGCTTCCCCTGACTTTAAGGAAAGACGTTGCAGAAAGCAAAAGAGATTTCATGGAGATGATTCAAGCACTGGCCATTTTGAACAGGAACCTGAGACCCATTTTAGGTGCATGGTTTTTAATGTTATTGTTGACACTGTAATTCAGGAGTTGTCTGACAGATTTTGCAATCTTCAGCTTGTGTCCGAAAAGTTTAAGTTCATTTACAAAATGGAACACATGACAAAAGCTGAGTTGGAGGAATCAGTGACAAGATATGCACTGGCTACCGATGATGTTTCAAGGGATATCATTCAGGAAATTTACCCAGCAAGCCGTCTACTTAGGGGGCATGAAAAGGCTCTGGATAAACTAAATGTCCTCCTACAGGAGAACCTTGATTTGGTTTTCCCAAATCTGACAGTAGCCCTGAGAGTTTTCCTGACAATGCCTATAACAGTTGCCTCTGCCGAGAGATCATTCAGCAAGCTAAAGCTGATTAAAACATACCTTCGTTCCAACATGAGCAATGATCGCTTAACCCAATTAGCAGTCATTTCAATTGAAAACAGTGTGGCACGAACTGTTTCATTCGATGCAATACTAGATAAATGGGCAAGTGCAAAGGCACGCCATGTTACGATTTAGTAGCAACTAAAGAGTGCTCTACTACAATCTCAGGTAGCAACATTTTTACATAAGCTACATCATTTTTTAATTTTTTTTATTTATTAGCTTATTTGTCAGGGGCCGTGTACAAGACAGTTCAGGTACCAGAGTTAGCTATAAAGTGATTTACATCTGTGGTTGTTGTTAACAGAGTGTGTTCTAATGGATCTTTGTAAGCTTACTTTTGCATTTTAATGTTTTAATGTTTTATGTTGCATTGATTATAATGATTGTAAATGTGTAAATTTGTTTATTATTTAATGATGGTAGACCTACAGTGGCTGATATGCTTTAAAATAAACCCTTATTATTTAAAGGCCATGTCCAGCAGACTTATTTATTTATTATTACTATATATATATATATATATATAAAAAACATTTTTTTTGGGGGGGGCGCCAAAATTGTTGCTGCATACCCCCCTGACACAGGGCAGCTGCGCCCCTGGTCTGGATGTACAGTGTGTGTGTACAGAGACAACAATTTACAGTAGATTTGGTTTACAGCAAGTCGCAGTTTTCGCCTCATACCTTTCTTTCTCTCTCTTTTTCTCTCACTTCCTCATTCCCAAACTCATACACACTCTTACATATTAAACCTCCTTATACCTTGTACTGTATGTGTGTGAGTGATTGTGTGTGAGAATGAGACAGGACTAAGTGTGCTCTCATGGCGTTTTGTTTTTCATTTGTGCTGTTTCATGTGTCTTAGAGGTAAACAGATGTATGGTCTTGACCCAGCTTGACCTCGATGTTTTGAATGGTTTGTAACTTCAAAGTCCTTTGATAATGTCTATTTAGCAAACAGACATACACAGCCATACCTACAGTCCTTTAAGTAAATAAAAATACCTGGCTGCAAAGCCAAAGCTTCAAATATGTGTAGTTTGGCTGGATGGTCATTTCATTCCTGTGATACGCAACAAGCAGTAAGATGAAGAGGAGCTTCTCTGTGGGACAAGAGGTCTCATGCAGCCCGTAACATCAGCTGCAGGACTCATCCTCTGAAACAGAAACACCCTGAGAAGGAGAATCTGGTGTGGATCTGCCTGAACTGTGCTTGAAAGGAGTCAGCACAAAGATAAAACACTTTTTTGCCAAACAGTTCATTTATCGGATGGGGGCAGAGAAGAAGGAACAATTCTGCCCCGAATCCCACGTTGATACAGAGGAATCGATGAGGTCCTTTGCTGACGAGGTTGAGGAGCTGCTGAGGAACTGCAGAGGAGCTGCTGAGGAACAACACGATGGTGATGAGGTTGAGATGTATAAGATAAGATAAGATAAGATAAGACTTTATTTATCCCGAAGGAAATTGTTGTGCCAGAGTAACAAAATACAATAAACACAATAAACACAGCAGCAAAAAGAGCAATTAAACATCCACAGACAACATAAAACGTAGAAACATAGAAAGTCACACAATCAATGCAATTATTATTAGCAGTATTTAGTAGTTATAGTGCAAAAATTAAAACGTAGTGGCAGTTACGTAATTGCACTTTATCATAGCATTATTAATAATACTAATAATAATAATATAATATTGCACATAGTTATATATATAGCAGCGAGTGTATTGCAGTGATGGAACTTACAGTATATTGCACATAGTGTTGGTGTGGAAGTTCTCAGTGCCCTTTACTTAGGGGTGAAGAGTTAAAGAGTTTGATTGCCACTGGGAGGAAAGACCTCCTGTGGTGCTGTGTGGTGGTTATGGGTGATCTCAGTCTGTGGCTGAAAGGACTACGTATGAAGGACTACAAAACCTTTTAGATGGAAAAAGCCTGATGTTCACAAAAGTGCTTAGTGATCTCCTCCTCCATCACACCACAAAGGGGATGATAGCACCAGAGGTTGCCCCAGGAGTAACAAGAATATTCGTTGCGCCGCCACGTGAAGCCATGCTTAGAGAAATAATGAGATGTTTGTAGTGGAGTCTGATCGTTCTTCGTCTGACCCTTCCCCTGAAAGTGGAGAGGATACAGAGGATCCCGTCCCGTAGCTGCGCTACATTCGTCGGCACTATCCTATCCAATGTTTGCTCAAACATCTGTGGCATCAACATCCCTCCAGTTTGCCACCGAACGTCCCCCATGCAAGTGTGTCATGTCGACAATACTGCTGATGATCTCAGGGGTAAAGAATAAATCAAAGAAGGATTCCACGTCATGAATTCTTATTTATGCCACTCGTGATGGCATAATGCCTGGGCCCTGAAACCAAACCTCGGGCAGCAGGAATGTAGCGCAGCGTTTCCTCGTGAGAGGGAAACCAGATTTGAAAATGTTTTGATGTCCACCCACTGCCATGATGGACACGATCCTCCGGATAGGATAGTGCAGAGGGATGTAGCGCAGCTACGGGATGGGATCCTCTGTGTCCTCTCCACTTTCAGGGGAAGGGTCGGACGAAGAAGGATCAGACTCCACCACAAACTCCACATCAGATTCTCCTTCTCATGTTTGGCAAAAAAGTGTTTTATCTTTGTGCCAAGTTTGATTCCTTTCAAGAACAGTTCAGGCAGGTCCACACCAGATTCAAGTTACGGGCTATGAGACGTCTTGTCCCACAGAGAAGCTCCTGTTCATCTTACTGCTTGTTGCGTATCACAGGAATGAAATGACCAGCCAGCCAAACTACACATATTTGAAGCTCAGACAGGCTGAAGGCTGTTCGTCTTTAACCCTCTGAGACCCACTTTAACACCTTTTGGATTTAGCATACCTTTGTCATTATCTAATTATTATTTTGGCAATATTATCAAGTTCTTTACATCCACAGATTCATCACACTCAATATTGTGTTTATCACTCAATAAATACGTTTGAACACTTTTGTAGGGGATAATAGTCCATCAAAACTAAAATCAAATTTTTGATTATTTTATAAAAACCAACACAGTAAACCATTATCAAGAAAAAAGGGAAACATAGAGAGTTGCACACATTTGTTTTGACCCTGATATTAAGTTATGCCCATTTGTTTGGGCCGTGTACATGCTCATCCTCAAAAAGCATGAAGCATCAGCAGCATTTTCCTCAACATGATTTGAAGTTTATTTTCTCCGGCCTCAGCTGTGGAAAAGGATTTCTGGGACATATTTCACCCTCTTTCTGTCACTACACTTAATGTGATCTTCTTATCTTCATTTCTTTCAGCTTGTGTTTGTCTTCTGTTCTCTCTGATGCCTGTGTATATCCACGACTCAAATCTGTGTGTCCATGGCCACTGGAGCCAATAGGGCTGTTTGATTCTGAAACATCACCAACAAAGATGGTGTATGAAAAGTGATGATATACATACAGAGAATCAGGAGGAGGAGTAAAGGTTCTTCTTTCAGCACCATTGTGGAGTTATTAGAGTTTAAAGACAGCAACGTTTTTGCAATCATAAATAGGTGTCAGAGGGCTGAACACTACCAACATGGACTCAAATGATCTTCAGAAGACTGGAGAATAGCTAAATAATTTAAGAAGCTTTCTTTATGCCTTCACATATTGTCTGCCATTGCTCGCAAATTATTTCATGTTCTCTATATTTCTGCCTTTCTCCAGTCTCTATCTGAAGTCTGAGCTGCTCTCAGCAGGCCGATAAAGGAAGAAAGCAGTGTGTTGTTTGCTGATGGACCCTCAGTGAAGCCCGGCTAACAAAAGGCATGTTTCCCTCTGTACACTGATGGAGCTAGGGGATGCTTAAAACCAACCTCGGCTCCGCGTGTCGTTTTAGTGAGCTGGGTAAAATCATAAAAGAAGGGATTAAGAAACACCAGGATACAAGTTAAACAATAATCTGCTTTAATGATAACAGGTAACAATACAATTACAAAGGAAGTACTTCCTGCTCTTTCTCCTGTCCTACTCTCTGGTCAGCCTGAAGAAAAAAGAGAGCGAACCAAAGGAAAACACAGCCTTTCATACAAAAAGCCACAAGAGGCATAGTGTGGATGCTCCCCTGTGGGTTCATCCATTGCTAGAGGCAAACACGAGGGCGTGTGTAGCCAATCAGCGCGAGCCAGCCAGGAGACCCGGGAAACGAAAAGTCTCTTCAGTTTGATGAAAAACAGACACTTTCGGTTTCCGGCACGGACCGACTCCAAATAACAAGTTTGTTTATCTTATCTCACATCTTGCAGCCAGCACACACACATTCACCTATATGGTTCTCTGTCTGTGGCCACCTTCCCCCCTCAGGTTACTACACACAAGTTAACAATATGTTTTAAGATATAGTTGTTATAGTTGGCTAAATATACGTAATACATGTAAATTACCCTCATATCAAATAATAAAAAGGAAAACATTACCTTTGCTCTCAAGCAGTCCTAGAGATGCTTTTCAAATAGTCAAACTTCACACAGGCCCAGTATAGAGAACACACACTCATTTGTCCTGCAGCCTTTCCAGCCACTTGAGCTATTGTTCACATCTTTACTTCAAATAAAAGGTTTCACATTGTATATTTCCAGCTTCTTTTCCACAGACTGCTTATTATTTATACAAAGTAATTAAACACATACATATATTTTTAAGATATGTAGATTTCCCTGATATTTTCACCTGCTGTATATAATGGAGAATGTCTCCTTCCCCCGCCTTCTCTTCTCTGTCCTGAAAAGCTGCTTCCATTTCATATAGAGTAATTAAACATGTTTAAGCTAATTTCTCAACAATGTTTGTAGCATTTTAGTACTCACACATGAAAGAACAAAACAGAGAAATCAAATAAAACACCCACACACCTAGTTTGAGAAGTAATCACATGTAGCTGCTCCAAAAGACACACACTTTCTTATCCTGCATATCTTTAACAACAGTTAATTATTCTTGCCGCTTAAAGGCTTCTGGGAACTTTCGTTCACCTCGACGTCCGCTTTTACTGGGATGAAATACATTTTATAAATGGGAATAAAAGATCCCTGTTCTCCAGATGTCTGGGAACTGCAAGGCAGAGGTCACAGGTCACTTGTATTCTCCCTACCCCCAAATAGCCAAAAAAAAACACCCTTTTGATTACACATAAAAGTGGAAGAAAAAGACTATTGCGCTAATCTACTTTTACTAAAATGGGACATCGTTTCAGGAATATATGAAAAACCTCTCTATATTTAAAGAGGAAAAATGTACTTTGTCCCTTCAAATTTAACACACACGAATATATAAGGTGACATTAAAATAAATATATCACAACACACAGCCGATTCTTCCAGTGGAGGCTGAAGGTTATGACGCATCCTCTGCTGCCTTACACTAACGAAATATGTCTTTATGTTGAAAAGACAAGGTACAACCTTAATCAGAGAATGTCGACTATATACTGTATTACTAATATATAATTGTTTCTATAACACGTTCCTGCAGCTGGATGAATTTATTTGACATCTTATGTAACAGATGTGGAGTGGGGGAAGAGAGATAGAAATCATAGAGGCAGAAAAAAAAGCCGGTAGGATTGTACATTTCAGAAAAGTGTTATTCAAGAGGCAAATAACTGTCATACGCTCCCTGAAATCTTCCCCTCGTCAAATGGCGTGTGGGTTTGCTCAGCACTCAAAATAAATTGTTTTTCTACCTTGGGATTGAAACTGTCACTGTGATCAAGATGGAGTTGAAGGGTTGCTGAGGTTCATTTAGGGCAACATACTTTACACAGTCATCTGTTTACCCATCAGTCAATGGGGCAGGATGAGAGTCGGGATGACTTCATCAGGACCGGGAGAAATGGTTTCATGCCACAGAAAATAATACACACATCACAGTGACCTACCTTACAATGAAAGGCCTACATTATAACACCTTAACATATTATGATATGTGAACTAAATGTGTATACTGTATACAGGTGCATCTCAATACATTTGAATATCGAGGAAAAGTTAGTTAATTCCAGTAATTCAATTTAAATGGTGAAACTGATATATTATATAGATTCATTTTACACAAAGTGAATTATTTCCAGCGTTTATTTGTTTTAATTTTGATGATTACGAAATACAGCTAATGAAAACCCAAAATTCAGGTTCTCAGAAAATGTGAATATTACATAAGACCAATACAAAAAAAGGATTTTAAATACAGTAACACAGTAAGTGTGCTTTATTGGCCAGCAAACTGGCCTGACCTGAACCCTGTAAATAAACTAGAGGGTATTGTCAAGAGAGAAGATGAGAGACACCAGAGCCAACAAGGCAGACGAGCTGAAGGCCGACATTTTGGTATAAAGAAATCAGTTTTTTGTATTGGTTTTGTGTAATATTCAAATTTTCGGAGATATTGAATTTTGCGGTTTTCATTTGCTGTAAGCCGTAATCAGCTAAATAAACAAATAAACACTTGAAATAATTCCCTTTGTGTGTAATTAATCTATATAATATATGAGTTTCACCTTTTAAGTAGGATTACTGAAATTAATGAACCTTTCCACGATATTCAATATTATTGAGATGCACCTACATAAGCAGGGAGAAAAATAAAGATGGCGATAGCAGACGCTTGATTTCCCAGCTCCGTCAGACCCGTGATTAAAATAGTCAAAACCCAAGAGATATCCGACGAATGAACACTAGACTGAAGGATAGAATCCCCAACTCAATGAGCCAGGGCAAGAGAGAAACCAAGAAGAACGCTAAAACAGGAAAACAGGAGGAAATGAAAGCTAGCCAGAAGCAGCTAATGCTAACGGACAGCATGCATAGCATGCGTAGCATGAGCAGCGAACCAACAGGTGGTGAATCAGAGATGCTAGCGGAGTTGAGAAAACTCAGACAAGAAAACAGTGAGTCCTTTAAGGACACTAAGCTATCACTTAAAGACCCTGTGAAGCGTGCACCTGTGCATGATCTGTTATGCTAATACGTATAGTAATGACCAAAATTGTCCATTGGAACCCATATCAAAAGATGTTGGAATAGCAACGAATTTGAAGAGTTTTGAATTTGCCGGGGAAATCTGCAGTCGACCTTCGCCTTCGTGGGCGTGGCTTGCGATCTACTGCGTGACTTCACGAGATGGACGCCGCCGCACTGTTTACATTCACCACCGTTCACATTCACCACCGTTCATTTTTTCTCTTTTTCAAAGTCGAATTTCTCAACGTTTTTGAGCTAGTATTTTCATCGAAAGTGTGTCGGAGTCGACTGGAAGTGATTGCCAATCGAGAAAACCTGTGAAGAAAGAGGGATGAAAAACACAGGGGAAACGATGCATTGCCGCTGGCTGTAGTAATGTCAAGTCTGCCGAAGTGGCGATGTTTCTGTTCCCAAAAGATGAAGGTGAGCCTGGCTGGTGTCATTGTTTCGTAGATTCTTTGATTGATCATGATAAATAAAGGCCACTGGTCGATTCGAGAGAGAGAGAAAGAGAGACTGAGAGAGTTACAGGGTTGTCGTTAGCATCTGGTGCTAGCTCGGAGCTAACGGAGATTAGCTGTTTCAACAATAAGGAGAGGGAGAGTGCTCTCCTGTGGGACTGAGAGAGATAACGTCAGCTCAGGGAGGTAAACTGTAGCCTAAGTTATCTCAGTGGGTTTGGTCACCTATGTAAACAAATATTTCCATCTATGTAATATTAGTTGTATAAAATAGGTTAAGAAATCCTTCCAATGTTTTTTGATTATTGAAATATATGTTTCATATGAGTGTTGAGAGCTGTATCCATAAATCTCTTAATGTTGCCCTCAAAGTGCACCAAATTGATCACTTTCCTCATCTATCCTGTCCGAAAAGCTGTCCAAATCAATCATTTCTCTCACACTAGTATCACTTTCCAAAGTCTCCGCCATGTTTACAATCGCAACTGGGTACATCTTGTGACGTCACAGCCACTATCGTCTGCAACTTCCGTTTGGCTCAGACGGCAAAATTAATAATTCATTAATTCATTAATTATGAATTATTAACAATTATTTTAGCCATGAACAGGCACAATGATATGTAAGGAATGAAACTGCCATTTCATTTTGGTGCAAAAACATGCACTTCACTGGGTCTTTAACAGACTGGAATCGTCCATGACTGAGATAAAACACAAAATAGTGCAACTGGATGAAAGAATAACAACGGCAGAGAATAGAGTGAGCGCCACGGAAGACAGAAGCATACGTCAAGAAAGGGCTGTGGGCTGCTTACTCAGGAGAGAGGCTAGTTTAGCAGCAAAATGCCATGACATGGAAAAACGACTTTGGCGCAATAATATCAGGCTGTACGGAATAAGAGAGGGAGCTCAGAAGGACGACATGATGTCGTTCATAACCGCACTCTGTTAACTATGTTCGTTATTCTCCCGTCCAGGAGAGAAGCTTTAAAAGGAGACTAAATGGAGTCTCTGTGAAAGTTCAATTGGGTACTTTAATTAAAAAAGGCGCGGGTTGGTCACAAGCATGATATTGTTCAGTCAGACAAACAGCTGTGATCCGCTCCTCGATAGGGAAGAGAAGAGAATGGATCTCTCCTCCGGTGCTGTTATATATCCTCTGCTGGCTCCTCCCCGCCAGCCGGCTCGCCTCGTCTCCAATGTCCGTTATTGCATTTAAACAGAGGATAGGTTCTTTTCACATTCAATATATGCTTAACACGCCGTTTCTCCTCATATTCTTTTTCATCACTTTTCATTTAACACATTCTAAACGCTGTAATCAATACTCTAAACAATACTTCTCGGCTCGTTTGGTTTCCGGTCATTCCGGATGTTGTCACATGCTACTCTCGTCTGTAAACAATAATGTATTCAAATAAACTGTACCTTCATTTAATATTCAGCATGGTAGTATCTCGACATCTATAGTTGTAGTGTTAAATCAGTAGGCTTCGGTTTGCACCACTCCATATCATTTCGCTACTAAATTCACCTCTTCAGGAAATCGTATATTAGCCACATGCTAAATGCTAACCGTAGATGAAGGATTTTCAGAATAAAAGCTTAACTGCTTGTGCACAAGAATTTCTGGTTTTTCAGTATAAAAGAGCATTAAAACTGACGGCATGTTTAAACTACATTTCCCCATTAAAACATTGATTTTAATTTCTAACAACTCTTACACACAAAGCTAAAGGTACCGGGAGACACGGAAATTAAACTTGAAAGAGCGCACAGAGCCCTAGCTCCTATGCCCGCCGAGATCCATCATTGTACGATTCTTGGATTTCAGTGTCAAACATATAATACTGCAACAGGCATGGAAACAACGAGACATTGAATTTGAGGGCCAGAGGGTGTACTTTGATCAGGATTACTCCCCGGACTTGCAAGGAAAAAGGAAGAGAGTACGAGAGGTGTTTAAGCAACTGAAGGAGAAGAATATCAAGGCTCAGTCACCATACCCTGCACAGTTGAAGCTTTTCCTGGCCACGGGAGTGAGGGTGTTCCCCAAACTGGTAGAGGCACAATCGACTCTGAAAGAGTTTGGAGTCGACGCAAGAATTGAGGAACGAGACATACTGGAGAGGGAGTTGACGCAGGACAAGTGGTCGACCCAGGAGAATTGGAGGAGGAACCAGATGCAATTGAACCCCACAGACGTGAGAGCTATCATTCACGGAGACAATGGAATTAATGACTGAAGGGTCGTGAGTAAAGTGATAATTCGCGAGTACAGGGGATATAACATGGACTGTGGGGTTGATTGACTCATGATAATAATTTGTCGGATATGGATAATTTGATATAAAAGAAGTGAAGATGGCAAAGATAATATTTAGCTGTGTATATGAATAGGGTCTGAACGAGGAGGGGGGGAGCGAACACCGCAAACTCTGGCTAGAGTATTGCAGTCAAGGCGACAAGGACTACAAACCAGGGCAACCTGGTGGACCGTTGCATGCGCACTTTGTGCGTTTTTCCCAGAGAGCTGGAGCTCTCTGCCCAATTCATATGGGGGGTGCGATGCATTTTTTGTTTTCTACTGGAGGCATTCTACCAGGCACTTGGAAGTTCATCATTGTTTATTGCAAAGTGTAATACTGTTCTATCATTTATTGGTTATTATTGTTCAATGTTGTTCGGCAAACATATGTATAACCACCTGGATTTCGATTTACAGTTGGCAAAACACTGAAGTGGGGTTTGAAACAAAGAACAAGACACAATGCAGGTTTAATAGTTCATTTAAATTACTGGTCATAATATGAATACATTGAATTGTATTAGTTATAATGTAAAAGGAATCAACCACCCCATAAAGAGGAAGAAAATGATCAGTCAATTGAAGAGATTGAATTGCTCAGTAGCAATACTTTGAAGACAAAGAGGGACGCCATGTTTTGGTGGTGGGGACAATTGGGAATGTAAATATAACTATTTTGAATGTATATGCTCCAAATGAAGAAGATCCCGGCTTCTTTAAAGAAATTGCAACACTTCTAGCAGAAAACGCAAAGTGAATAATCATAGTCTGTGGGGATTTTAATTGTGTTATGAACCAAATAATTGACAAACAACCACCTGTACTAGGACCACAAACACGAAAAGCTAAAGCATTATGTAACATGATAGAGGAACTTGGGCTCACAGATATATGGCGCTTACAACATCCTAGAGACAGGGACTTTACATTTTTTTCAAAAGTGCACAAGATTTACTCCCGAATTGACCTCTTCTGTGTCTCCAAACAGGATGCCCATAAAGTCACAGATTGTCACATTGAACCCACTACCATCTCAGATCATGGACCAGTGGTAATGTCAATCAGGTTGGAAGAGGAGAAGTATTATAGATACTGGAGGTTGAATGTTTCATTATTAAATAACATAATAATTATTATAATATATTATAATTATTTGGAACATAATGATAATGGAGAAGTTTCGGTATCAACAGTATGGGAGGCAGCTAAAGCACTTCTAAAGGGAAAAAATAATAGCCCTCTCCTCGAGATTGAAAAAATAACGTGAAAAGAAACAATTAGATTTAGAAACTTGCATACGAGAGTTTGGAGCAAGAACACATAAGGAAAAAAAAAGAATCCACCCTGAAAGCTCTTGACCGATGCAGACGAGATTTGAGTGACTTATTGACATATAAAGCCGAAGGTGCTTTACGATTTGCTAATCAGAGATATTGTGAATCAGGAAACAGAGCGAGTCGGCTATTAGCATTTCAGTTACGTAAAACACAAGCAACCAGGATAGTTCCGAAGATTATGAGTCCCTCCAAGAAAAAAATGGTGACTCACCCTAAAGAAGTAGCGGAAGCCTTTTCTATTTATTATAAGGCACTCTATGACTCGCCAGTGGTAGAGGATAAAGCAGGAAAAATTAGAACCTTCCTTGGTGGATTGAATTTAACTAAATTAAGTGAACAAGAGTAAAAAATGATGGTGGAACCAATCACAAAGGAGGAAATTAAAGAAGTTATAAAGAAGTTTAAAAACAATAAATCACCAGGGATAGACGGGTACCCGGGGGAGTTTTACAAATGTTTTCAAAAGGAGATCACACCACTTTTGCAAAGAGTATTTAATTATGCTCTTAAGGAGAACCAACCTCCCAAAACATGGTCTGAAGCAATAATATCTATGATTCCCAAGGAGGGCAAAGACCAGGGCCAGCCCTAGACTTTTGGGGGCCCTAAGCGAGCTTTGGCTTGGGGGCTGTGAAGCTGACAATTGAGCGGTCCGACCAAGTAATGAGACAGAGGCAGAACGTCCAAAATTATAACCTGGTGTGGGCATTTATTAAAATCATGTGCACATAGTTCACAGCCTCAATCCTACTGTTCTCCCTGAACACATCCTGCAGCCACAAGGATCCCACACACACTCCCCCAAACAGAAAAACCCCAGAGCCTAAATGCACAACCCAACAGGACACAGGTGAGGGGGGAGGAGCCAACATAGGGCACCAGGTGCACACAATCCAGCAACAAACATAACAGGAGGGGGAACACTTTTCAAACACAAACATATAACTGAACAGAATTACACACATACAAACCCAACTAAACGCAGTCAGCACTTGTACAATTAATGCCACTTAACGCTATGATTTCTACACCCTCACATATTATTTGCACCCGGATTATTCTTAACCGCTGTCATTCTACACCAGCATAAGCACTTTCGGCGCTCTTGCTAACTCCCCTATCTTGTCAGGCGGAGCCGAGGACCCGACCAGCATTTCAATTAATACAGTTTAATCCTTTAATAAATACTATCTCAATAATTAGTATAAATTATATAAAATGTGCAAATATGCCATGCCAAACGGTACTGTGCAATCACGCTAATAAAATGCAAAACTGTTAACTAAAGTGCTGAGCTACAAGACCCGAAGCCGTCAGTCCACAGTGACGAAGTTACCTTCGTCACAGGGGCCCCCCTCACTCTAGCGCGTTCTCACTACACACAACACGGAACCAACTTGTGTCTTATGATGTTAGCATAAGCACACATATTGTATAAATAAGCATGTAAACACCGTGGACCTAACCTTCTCTACGGGGGTCCTCACCTCTTCTAAGGGGGTCCTCACCTCCTCAAGGGGCATGCTCCCCCAGGAAGATTTTTTTTTTAAATATTGAAGTTAAAAGCATCAATCTGGTGCACTTTGAGAGCAAAATTAAGAGATCTATGGATACATTTCTCAACACCCATATGAAACAGAACTGTAAGTAGATTTTTCTTTATGGATATTTTACAAATCACTTAAACTGTATTCTTGTTTTGTCATATAGTATTTCATAACTGTTTTTCATTTATTCTCTCTGGCTGTCCATCTCATAATGTTCACATAGAAACTAGCTGTCAATAGGAATATCATTCAGAAGAATTATAATTTCTTGCAAAAATCTGTCAAAAAGAGGTTGCACATTTAAATTCAGGTGTTGTTATGGGAACGTCAGTGGCCAAACAGCCACATTTACTGCTGCAAATACGTTCAAACATGCTGTCGACACGTAAAGGAGTGGCAACTATGCCACCATTTCAGCTGACTTTTTCTCAGAAATACTGTCACATAACATCCATATATTTCAGTGCTAAGCTAGCTATGAAACACTTTGGCTGCGGTCAGATAATCCAAAAATCAGCTCCTAAATTCTAACCCTATCGTCTATTCCTTGACCTCTGAGTGAAACGTCACAGGGTTAAGGGATAGTGGATAGGAGAATTCAAAAGGATTTAGGAGAAGAGACTGTGGTACTTTAGAGCAGTGGTTCTCAACTGGTCAGGCCTCGGGACCCACTTTTTCCTTAGTCAATAAATCGCGACCCGAAATTTTGAACCACTCAAATCTATTCAACAAAAAATCGTGCAGTAAAATGTACTCTTTTCAGCATACATTATTAATTAAAGTGAAGTACAGTGCATATATCCCTTATATCCCTTCACAGAACTAAAGTATGCTTTTAAAAAAGGTTTAATGAGATGATGGAATCAAAGCTGAACTATATAAAAAGGCACACATGCTGAAAACCCAACCCCAGCAGCGGGGTCTGGGGGATTCTCCCCCAGGAGATTTTTTGAAATACTAACATATAAACTACCCATTCTGGTACACTGAGAAGAAAATAAATAAATCTATTGCTACCCGTCATATTAATAATATTTTATGCCATTGTTTGTTTTTCACTTTGTTCTGACAGCTTGCTGCTCCACTCAGAGAGAAGAGTAAAGAGGAGATAGTCTGGGTGAAATACTTTAAATTGTGGGTAAGGGTAGATAGCCCCCCATTGTTCTGTGACCTGTCAATCATCAAACCGGGGGTCATATTTCATTATGTGTTCATTTGTATCTGAAGTTGTACCCATGGATGTATAAAGAAGAGTTCTACTGCAAAGTTATTCTCCGTGGGGACTTCCGGCAACAATCTTGATTCTGATCAAAGGCCAGAAGACTCGGAAAAACATCAGCAAATATATTTTATTGAGAAGATGATCACTACGTGACAGAAGTTTTCAAAACCGTTCATGGTCTCCGGTACTTCCAGTCCAACGCCTACTGCATGCACAGCGTTAGAAAATCGGGCCTTCAAATTAAAAGTTGGACTTTTTAATTCCCCCCCCCCAAAAAAAAGAAGGAATTAATTTTTTTTCTTCACTCACACATCTGCGACCCACTTGAAACGGGTCCGCGACCCACTTTTGGGTCGCTACCCACCAATTGAGAACCACTGCTTTAGAGAATCCACTTTCACTATTCAACGTGTTTATGATGTGCCAGCGGACGTCATTTTGTGCGTCTGCTGCTGTGGGGAAACTATGGAAACTACAGTTTTCTATACAACGGACTACAACATGGATGTTTAATAAGAACGACGGACTCATCTAGAGACTCTGCACCGTGCTCTGATGCTGTTGCTTTATGCTTTATGAACGTGGACAACAGAGAAACATATTCTTCATGACCAAAGTTGGTATTGAAATAAAAAATGAAAGTTAAACTTATGCTCGTCACCCTCTCCCCCCGGTCCACATTAATACAAATGATCCCAATACGTATGATTGTATGAACTATGAAAAGATCTTAAAATCAATACAAATGTATTTATTATAAACATTAGTCTTTAACATCTATCACTGTGTATATCACCATTCAAACATCTTTTAAAAGTTGAACAAACCCCACACAGCTCAGTGAAATGTTGACTTTATTTGATCATTTCAGTAAAAACTAACGTTCATATTTCTCTTTTTGATTATAGTACTGATGAACGTTCAAAACAAAGCACTTTGGCAACTTACCACATACGTTTTAAAATGCTTAATAAGCACCGTAACTTTCATGATATAATTTCTCCGTCATAATCGTTTGTTTCCGTGAACGGCCGACTGTTGTGTGACTGCAAATGCTGCGGCTGCAAGGCATTGTGGGGCAGCATTTTCTCCTCTCCTTTCGGTAAGGGAGGTCCAGTGGTTCCTAAGCTAAAGGAGGTTATAAAGGAAGTTTGAAATCTCCTTTCCTATCATGGAGAGAATTCTGGCTGCCACTGAGGGACTTCCGGGTCAAGACGGGAGAGGACGCTGGCGTTGCTTGTTTGCCGCTTCTCCATCTGCGTTTTAACTTATTTTTAGCCTTAACCGAGTTTTATTCTCTTTTCTGTACTCTCTCAAAACGGTGTTTTAACACTGTCTCGTTTAGCTTCGTTGTTTTTAGCCTTGCAAGCCTGACAATTTTCACAGCCTACCACCTGTGATACGGCTGAAGTCTCCATACCTGCTACGCTGTAGCTAGCCAGCTAGGTCATCGCCTCTGTGGATTTTCTGCCCAGTTCTTCAACCTCTGAGACACTGTTGGATTTCCCTGCCTCCACCAAGCATCTCTTGGGGACTTCTCAGACAGTCCAGAAATAAAACACAATTATCCTCGAAACTCCTCACCTACAACTGTCATGAATTTCCTGGACATTCTGTTGCCAAAAAAGGAGATGATTTTATATCTCGCCCGCGTTACATCCACAAAAGCGCACGGCGAAAGTTTGTTTACTACGGGAGCACCGGCAGCATCCCGTCGCTCGTGACTGAGGGATGCACTGGCGCATCTCGGGTGTATCATCGGAACGCTGCCGCAATGTCACCATCTGCTTCGCGCTGTGGACAATCTTCCATAAACGATCGTTTACTCCGTCCTCAGCAAAAACGTGTGGTAGCCTCTGCCTCTACAACCCCTGTAAGCATTGTACTTTTTAATACACAGTCTCTCTCTAAGAAATCTGCTCTGATGCATGATTTTATCGACGACAATGGCTCAGTCTTGATATTTTTAACTGAAACCTGGCATAAAGAGGGTGTTTTCTTCCACCTAAGTTAAGAATCCCCTCCTGGATACAACTACATCGAAAAAGCCCGTGCTCATGGCAACCAACGGTGGCGGCATTGCTGTTCTGCACAAAAAAACTACTATTCTCCAACCACTGACTATTCCCCATACTCAGTCCTTTGAGTGCCTTGCTTTGAAATGTTTTCCACCCAAATCACTGACAGTTGTACTAGTCTACCGTCCTCCAAAATCCAACTCATCCTTCATCCCAGAATTGTTCAACTTCATCACCTCAGTATGTCCCACTCTCTCCAACATTGTGATACTAGGCGATTTTAATATACACGTGGACTCCCCCAAATGCTCCATGGTTGCCGAATTCCTGTCCTAACTCAACTCACTAAATCTGACACAACATGTACATGGGTCCACCCACAATCATGGTCACACACTTGACCTCATCATCACCGGAAACATACCTGCATCAGACCTAAACATCTCTGATCTTGGAGTGTATGACCATCAGGCTATCTCCCTAACGTTGACAATCCCATCCTCCAACCTCACTGTGAGTCATGAAGTACCGAAACATCCATAATCTGGATACTCCACTTTTTCTCAAATCTATAACACCAAACCTTTCAACTGATCTCCTTTCGTTTTCCCCCGACGACATGATTGAGCTCTACAACGACACCATGACCACCACGCTCAACATCCTGGCTCCGGAAAAAAGGAGGAAAGCCACTTTCCAACGGTCCTCCCCCTGGTTCACGGACGACCTCCGCTGCATGAAAACCTGCGGTCGACAGATGGAGAGACTATGGAGGAAGCAGGCTCTCGCCGTCCACCTACTGGCCTTCAGAGAAAACCAAAGCGCCTATGCTACTGCTCTAAAAAACGCCGCTCTTCATACTACTCGTCAATAATAGACAACGGCAAAAGCAATCCTAGAACCTTATTCTCCACTATCAACGGCCTTCTCAACTCCACCAACACAGGCCCCCCAGCTGCCTCTCCAGAACTCTGCAATAACTTCTCTGCTTTCTTTCAGACCAAGATCGCAGATATCAGAGCAACCATTACAGCCTCAACAGTAGCTCGGACCCCACCCACCTGCTCTCCCTTCATCAACGGCATTACCCTCTGCAGCTTCAACGAGGTGACGTCATCTGCACTGCTAGCTTGCATAGGCTACCAGCTGCTCCCACGACCCCATACCCACCCCGCTGCTAAAAACCTGTTCGCCAACCTTGGTTAATTTCCTGACAACACTCATCAACAAGTCACTACAGACTGGTGAAGTGCCTGTCCATTTCAAAACAGCAGTTGTCACCCCACTTTTGAAAAAAACAAATATCGACCGAGAACTCCTCTCCAACTACAGACCTATCTCCAACCTCCCGTTCCTTGCCAAAGTACTTGAGAAGGTCGTGGCCGCACAGCTCCAGTCTCATCTGTCTGACAATAAAATGCATGAGATCTTCCAATCAGGTTTCCGCCCTGCACACAGCATAGAAACAGCCCTAATAAAAGTAGCCAACGACCTGCTGATGGCAGCCGACTCTGGGTCACCCAGCATCCTGGTCCTACTTGACCTGAGTGCAGCTTTCGACACAGTGGACCATACCATCCTCCTCTTCCACCGCCTCGAGACCTACACGGCTCTGAAGTGGTTCTCCTGCTACCTCACCAACCGGAAGTACCAAGTGTCTCTGGGGGGTTCCAGGTCTGACGACACCGCAGTGACATGCCGTGTCCCACAGGGCTCAGTGCTGGGGCCGATCCTGTTTTTAGGGTCATATCATCAGACAACATAACATCAACTTCCACTGCTATGCTGAAGACACCCAGGTCTATATCAAAACACAACCCAATACCACCAATACTATCCAAACACTAAACACCTGCCTGGAAGACATCCGCTACTGGATGACCACCTCCAGCTCAACAGCAGCAAGACGGAGGCACCACCGACCAGCTTGCCAAGGCCGCCAACATCAGCCCCTCCCTTGATGGTCAGCTCATTTCTCTCTCCTCCGTTGTCACCAACCTCGGTGTAAGGTTTGTCCCCACTCTGTCTTTCCAAGCCCATATCAAACACATCACCAAGACCTCCTTCTTTCACCTGAAAAAATGTCCCGACTGAAGCCCTCACTCTCAACTGATGACACCAAAAAACTGGTTCATGCACTCGTCTTCTCAAGACTAGATT
This sequence comes from Notothenia rossii, assembly GCF_949606895.1. NCBI lineage: Eukaryota > Metazoa > Chordata > Actinopteri > Perciformes > Nototheniidae > Notothenia > Notothenia rossii. Next base: position 46,721,637 of record NC_136904.1, read on the forward strand.
GTTGCAATGCACTCCTATCCGGTCTCCCAATCAAATCCATCAACCGCCTGCAACTTGTCCAGAACAGTACAGCCAGAGTTCTCACCGGTACAAAAAGGTACGCACACATAACCCCCATACTTGCACAACTACACTGGCTCCCAGTCCACTACAGGATCCAGTTTAAGGTTCTGCTCCTCACTTACAAAGCCATGAATGGACAAAGCCCAAACTGCTACTATTTATCTCTGAATATTGTCTGTAACAAACGTGGTAAAAGTTATATCCCAGCGGCATAGCAGACCAATTGTTCAAATTGTTCTAAAAGCACCAAAATTGGCACACATGTAGATTAATACATTCTGAACAATTTTGGATATGGAGGCATTTAAGATTCTCCCCGTAGCAGATTTGGCGGCCATTTTTTTAAATGGCCGCTATTTACCATTAGCGTCATTGAATATGTACCATAATTTGTCTTTTTGTGGATGCTAGATAAGAGGTGATAAGTGTGCTAGAGGTGATAAGTATTGTACAATTACACATACTTGTGTGCTTACCAAATATTGATGATAGCCATTTTGACAAAATGGCTACCATTTTACAAGAAAAATGAATTTTGCAGCGGCAGCGGTGGTGGCAGTGACGGCGGCTGCAGTAATAGTATAGTGTTGGTAGTCATGGTACTTGTAGTAGTAGGTTGTGGTAGTGGTTACAGTGGTGTTTTGTGTCTTTGCAGGTGAGGCTTTGATGGCCATTCAACTGGCGGTGGATTACAGCAGCAGCAACAGCAGCAGCACCACCTGACATCAGAGACGCGTTGTCAGAACTGCAGCCATGGCAAAGAAGTTCCAACTGGTCGATACTTTTGAGCAACGTACTCCCACAACACCTCCTGAGACAAACTGGAAGCTGTGTCTTGTATGTCAAGAGGAGACAACAGAGTCACTTGTCTACCCAGTACTGTCTAAACGCAGAGACCCTGGGAGTGGATACACGACAATGGCTGCAAACTTGGTCAAGTTTGATTAACTAGGAAAACTGCCAAGAACTGTTCAGTTACAGAGACTAGATGAAGGACAAGGTGTTGAGGCGACAATGGTTGCCCACCAGGCCAAGTGGCATAAAACATGTATGCTCCAATACAATAACACAATGCTACGAAGAGCAGAGAAGAGACCCATCGCAAGCAGCTCAGCAGTTGGTAGGAGTGACGATGTCCCAGGCAAGCGCACCAGATCACTTTCTTCAGAAGCCACTACCAGCGACGCCTCCTGCTTTTTCTGTGGAGAGTCTGGCACAGAGACCCTACATGAAGTAGCAACCTTCCAGGTGGACACACGCGTACGGAAGTGTGCAGCGCAAGTTGGGGACAATGAACTCCTGGCCAGGCTCAGCATGGGTGATATGGTGGCTCTGGAGGCCAAGTACCATTCCAAGTGTTTGTTGGCTCTTTACTATCGTGCAAAGACCACTGTAGAAGCCGACCAGAAAACTGACCATGAAGGTGTGATGTCAAGAATCGTACTGGCTGAACTGGTCCTTTATATCGAGGAAACCCACCTTGAAGAGGGCATCGCCCCAGTCTTCAGACTCGCAGATCTTGCAAAGCTATACACGACAAGAATGGAACAGCTCGGGGTTGCTTTGTGCAAGAAAGTTAATAGCACAAGGGTGAAAGAGCGCCCGCTAGCCCAGTTACCAGGCCTGAGAGCCCAGAGTAAAGGCCGAGATGTTCTACTAGCGTTTGATGAAGACATTGGTGAAGCGCTAGGCAAAACCTGCGAGCAAGACTGTGACACTGAGGCAGTTCACCTTGCGCGTGCTGCACAGATAGTTCGTCAATATATGTTTGAAGACACTGACCGATTCAGTGGATCATTCCAAGGCGGTTGTCAGGAGGACTCTGTGCCAAACGTACTAGTTGCAATGATAAATATGGTGCTGGATGGCCCCAGCATCAAGAACCAAAGCCATTCTTCTTCGACACAAGCAGCTCTTTCCATTGCGCAGCTTCTCAAGTTCAACAGTGTCAAGCAAAGGCGGAAGCAGGGAGCAACCAAGACACAGGAGCCTCCAGCTGTCAGACACAGTACGTCTCAAGAAACTCCTCTTCCAACCTATGTTGGGCTGATGCTGCATGCTGAAACACGCAAGAGAGGACTTGTGGACAAGCTCTTCTCTCTGGGCCTAAGCATCTCATATGACAGAGTCCTGCGTCTTTCTGCCCAGATGGGAAACAGCGTGTGTCAGCTGTACCACATAGAGCAAGTGGTCTGCCCGCCTACCCTGCGTAGCAATGTGTTCACAACTGCGGCTGTGGACAACATTGACCACAACCCAAGTGCCACCACAGCCAAGAATTCATTCCATGGAACAGGAATCTCGCTTTTGCAACACCCAACGTGTGCAGATGAGGGAGTGGATCGTAGCATTGCTCTCACTGGGCGTGATACTGGATCAAAGACGGTTGAGCCTCTACCAGAATACTACACGGATGTACGACCTGTTGCTTCCTCTGTCAAAGGGTCAACGGTCCCAGCTACTTCTGTGACCTCTCTTAGACGCCACAACTTTGAGCAGCACATAGAAGATGAGTATATGTGGCTGGAGAACACGAGAAGTGTTCTCAAAGATGATGTTGAGGCCTGTGAAAACACATCATGGGCTGCATACCATGCAACGCACCAAGATCCAAAGCAACCAGTCATCACGCCAACGTCCCTGCTTCCCTTGTTCCAGGAGAGTGCTCACACTGTGGCAATGATCAGACACTCTATTGATGTTGTCAGGAATGCAGTTCAACATCTCAACCCAGGCCAAACTCCAGTTCTGACTTGCGACCAGCCACTATTCACTCTAGCAAAAAAAAAAAAGATTAGGACAGATAACTTGCTAGCTAACATTATGATCTGTAGAAATTCATAATCCTGGTGACCAGATTTGAAAAGCTCAGATTCATAATTAACAGGATGGACGCTACTAGTTATAGTGTGGCAAAAGCTACGTTATTGTATTACATGTATGTACTGCAGGATTACACAATACTGAAAGTTATTGTATTGGCAACTGTTTATTGTGTCCTCTTCTTGAATCCACTTAGATTTGTTCATTTATATTAGATCTATCCATAAATGTATAACTGTAAGTACTGTGCCTAGAGACTGGGCTTTTGGTCGACTATATAACTACAATCTGACCATACTGTAAACTCCCCGTACTCTGTGTATTATTTTGACTACCATTCCATTGCAATTTTGCCAGCAATTTGAACTAAAAAAGCAACTTGAGCAATTAAAGTGTGTTCCTGAAATCAGGTACTGGTTATTAGAGGTATTATGTCATCGAATATTGAAATCTTCATCAAATTTCCACTTTTTCCACAAAATGGCGGCCAGTTTGGGGGCCATTTTTGAGAAGATTCATCTAAATATCTGTTAAACACTTATTGATGTTAATTCTGATGTAAAAAAAATGAATTTTGGCCCATCTAGCACCATACTAACGACACATAATGAAGTCTATGTAATGACGCTAATGGTAAATGGCGGCCATTTTTCAAAATGGCCGCCATATCTTCCACAGGGCTAATCTGGAATGCCTCCATATCCAAAAATGTTCAGAATATATTAATCTACATGTGTGCCAATTTTGGTGCTTTTAGAACAATTTGAACAATTGGTTTTGTATTTTTTACTATGCCGCTGGACTATTATTCTTTCAGTGAGACAACAGAGCAAGCTTCTACAGTTGCACTACGTTTTGATCACAGTTAAATATTATTTTGATAATAATATATATTTCAATGTTGATGAACTTCATACTGTTCATTCATAATCTGATTGTCTCTTGTAGCTCACTGTTGAAATAAAAAAAATAAAAACATTACAATTACAAATTAATTATATCTACTGCCCCTAAACACATCGCTTTCATAAATAACACACTTGTTCTGCAATAATATGTTTTATGTTTCCTGTCATTTTTGTTAGGAAAGGACATGCCTGAAAGACATGACTCAACATTTTCTCCTTCTCTGAGGGTGAAGAAGAGCATCCAAGAGGAACATTAAAAGCTGATGTTATGAGATTTTAAAACCAGTACAGGACATTCACTAACAAAGTACTTTTATTGTGAAAACACAGTCAGTTGATCGAATGCAGCTATTTCCACATCTACGCTTCTTAATATTAAAAAAACTATGAATGTGTCATACCATCCTAACGGGAAGAAACTCAGTTAACTGATGATACAAACTATTTTTACCGAAAGAAAACACAAGTTTCAGAAGAAAGGTCTAAATGAGCCCTGAGCGAAAACACGCTAACGCACTTAGCACAGAACTCTAGGTATAAATCGGACAAAATACTTATCGGATCTGCACAAACAAGCTGTGACTCCACAGATTCTAGAAATATAAGTATCATCATCACTGAGCGATCAGAACTCGCGACAGGGGAAGCAAATACAGACAAAACACGACGTAGCTTTAGGTAGCAAAACATGGAGATATGCTCACCTTTTGCTGTTATTCTGATCAAAAGTTGTGTTCAATGGCATTAAAACGAGAAAAATGCGGCTGAAGGTCCATAGGTTAATCCAATGTGTCTGTCACTTTGAATCCTGTGAATGCAATTCTTACAGTGCAGACGCGTTTCTGCTTGCTCTTGCCTCTGCTTACGTTTTTATGCTGTTTTTCTATTTTTCTTTTTCTGAAAACTTTGAGCAGCGGCTCCTGGACATTAAATTATCACTGGGACAGTTATTCCTCGTAAATAGACGGAGGGTTTCAGCCATATTTCAATATTTTTACGACGACCTCAGTCTTACAGTGGCGTGGCCTAGCAACAGCTAAAGCCTGGTACAGCATGCTATTTAGCTTAAGCTAGTTAGCAGCAAAATGCCTCCGTTCTCTACAGATGACTTCCACAAACTTCTACAGAAGATGGCCGTGTTGGAAATGAAAATGCAACGGTTGGAAGTTAACGTGGAAGTGAATAGACTAGGCTGGAATGACACCACTTTACCAGTGTTGCAAAAGAATGGACAAAGGCATGCTAACTCAAAGCTAGTTAGCAGCTACAAGGAGTCCAAGGAACAAGAGGGCTGTGTACCGGGTGATAAATCTACAAGTGGTAGTCCTCCCTCAAACTCTCTGGGTGCAAGGCCGAAGAGTAAATCATTTCCATGGGATGTGGGAGGACGAGCAACAGGCAGAGCCCAGCGCTCTGAAATCTGTGATGCGACCGGCTGGCCTGCATTGTTATCACCCAGGAAGAGCACCTCTTCAACCCCTATTCATACTAGGAAACAGCCGTGGACAGCTGCTAAAGGGAGAACTACAAACAATCCTCCTAAACCACCGAGTGTGCCAATCCAGAACAGATACGCTCCACTGACACAGAACCGGAGATCTCTTTCTGATGACCTGGATAACCTGCCCTCTTCACACAGCAGGGTAAGGACCAATAGCTACTCCAAAAGTAAAAGGCTAGAGGGAAAGCTAACGACTGGGCCTGAAACTCTGATTGTGGGTGACTCTGCTGTAAGAGATGTAAAAAGTCTGTGTAGTAAGAACAACACCAAAGTACTCTTTTTTCCCAAGGATATGGTCTCTGAGTTGACTGAGAAGATCCTGCATATTGGGGCTGAACATCCGACTGTGAAAAATGTGGTACTGCATATTGGAAAAAATTATGTTGTGAAACAACAGTCAGAAATGCTGAAAAAAGAATTGAAATGTCTGTTGGAAACTGTCAGCCCTCTACCGCCAGTCAGAGTGGAGAGATTCAGCAGACTGTTTGCACTGAACAACTGGCTTTCAACTGTCTGTATTGACCATTCTGTCAATTTTATTGATAACTTGAACTTTTTCTGGGACCGCAGACATCTTTTTAAGGCAAATGGAGTTTGCCTGAAAAGGTCAGTAGTGAAATTGTTTATCTCTAACGTATTCAACTGCCTACGTCATCAATCTGTTCCCTCTGCCAAGGACAAGCAACAAAAGGAATCAAAACAAGAGAAAGACACAACACATCGCTCAGAAAACCTTGAAAATCTATCACTGCACCCGCCTGAGGAATGTCTTGATTATGGGAGACAAATGGAGTCTCCACCGCCCTTCACCCCCCCTATCACCTCTGAACATACTCTTCCCTCACCCCACAGCTCTCTCTACTCTCCGTTCACCCTTTCAGCCTCGCCCACCCTCCTGGAGATCGCTGAACACATGAAGGAGATACAGAGGGTTGGCACCGATTCCTTCCTGGAGTTCAATAACCAAACTAAGGCGATACGCAGGGCTGGCAGCATGTCCTTTACCCCCACTCCTCAACGACGCTCATCAAAATCACCGAAGCAGAGACGCGCACCACCTCCCCTGTCTCCGTCACCGTGTCTACGTAAACCACCTCCTCCCCCTGGACGCACACCAAAACCCCCGTCACCATGCCTACCACAATCATCCGGACCGATACATCCTCCCCCCCTTCAAGACTTCTGTCTCCGAAGCCTGATAAGAATGTGTGTGTAAAAAACGTAAACACTGACTGATATATGCTGGGTCCAGGCTCAAGGGTGTATGGCACTCTCAGCTCTTTCCAGGACATGCCGGGGCCCTGCCTGCCAGTAGCTTTGCCAATATCTGTGTTGATAGGTAATAGATTAAGAGCGGTGAATCAGCTTAGAAACAGGATTTGCTCAACCGTTTGTGTGAGTTTATCACATTTAGAAGTGATTCCATGTCTTGTTACAAAAAAGCTGACTGATAGTGTGTTTAACAAACTTAAACTAGCTTTATTAAATGTCAGGTCTTTGGCAGGAAAAACATTTTTAATCAATGATTTTATCACTGAGCATAATCTCGATTTTATGTTTTTAACGGAAACATGGATTGAAATAAATAACAGTGCAGCTGTTCTTATCGAATCAACCCCTCCCAACTTCAGTTTTATGAGTCAGGAAAGAATGCATAAGAAAGGGGGTGGAGTTGCTATTCTGTTCAATGATTCCCTTCAATGCAGGAAGACATCTTATGGGAACTTTGCTTCTTTTGAATATGTGGCCCTTCAGCTGAAATGCTCCTCTCGAGCTCTGTTCCTAAATATCTATAGACCACCCAAATACTGTGCAATCTTTTTTGATGACTTTACTGAACTGCTGTCTATAGTGTGTATTGACTTTGACCGTCTAGTCATTGTTGGTGATTTTAACATCCATGTTGACAACCCCCAGGACAGAGGGGCTAAAGAACTGTTTTGTGTTCTTGATAGCTATGGACTGACTCAGCATGTGACGGAGCCCACAATAAGGGGCACACTCTGGACTTAATTATCTCAAAGGGTCTGAATATCTCTGAGGTTGTGGTGACTGAAGTTGCACTCTCTGATCATTCCTGTGTTTTCTTTGAGAGCTCTATTTCTGTTCACAAAAATGTTCAAAAAGAGGTAACCACAAAGTGATATTTAACTGAAAACACTAGGGAAATGTTTACTCAGAATGTTTCTTCCACACTTGCCCCTGCTAACATCTCAGTAAATGAGCTAGTAGATCATTTTAATTCAAAAATGTAAAATGTTATAGATGCCATTGCTCCAACTAAGATAAAGGAAGTGACTGGCAAGAAAATATCTCCATGGAGAAAGGCCATGACCGTTAGAAAAGAGAAAAAAGAGTGTCGAAAAACTGAACGCAGGTGGCGAAAATCAAATCTCCAGGTTCACTTTGAAATCTATAAAGAGAGACTTGGCCTTTATAATTTGGAATTGAAATTTGCCCGACAGTCTTTCTTTTCTGATATCATTGCCAAAAACAAAAACAACGCACTTGCCTTGTTCGCTACCGTCGACAGACTAACTAACCCCCCAGTGTCAGTAGCCTCTGAATTTCTATCCACCAGGGCGTGCAATGAATTTGCCTCCTTCTTCACTGACAAAATTCAGAAAATCAGACAAACAGTCAGTGCCTCTGCATCAGGTACAGCAAATGTTTTGTCTCTGTGTCCACTTAAAATCAATTCAAACACCATGACACAGATTAATGAAAAACCTAGAGGACGTTATACAACTTCTTAAATCCTCCTCCTGCTGCCTTGATATTATTCCAACAGGATTTTTCAAAGATGTTTTTCCTTGCATGACCTCAGATCTACTTCATATAGTAAACAAGTCTCTTCACTCAGGTGTTTTTCCACAGGCCCCGAAAACTGCAGTCATTAAACCGCTCTTAAAAAAGCATAATCTAGACGCTTCAGTAATGAACAATTACAGGCCCATATCAAACCTCCCATTTCTAGGTAAAATCATTGAAAAAGTAGTCTTTCAACAGTTGAGTAACTTCTTGCATTTAAATAACTGGTTGGATGTGTTCCAGTCAGGATTTCGTCCAAACCACAGCACTGAGACTGCTCTTGTAAAGGTCTTCAATGACATCCACTTAAACACAGACAGTGGCAGAACTTCAGTGTTACTATTTTTAGATCTCAGTGCTGCGTTTGACACTGTTGACCACAACATATTACTAGACCGACTAGAAAACTGGGTGGGACTTTCGGAAACAGTTCTAAATTGGTTTGAATCCTACTTGAAGGACAGAAACAACTTTGTTTCTATGGGTAAATACAAATCTGAGTTGACAAATATGAGATGTGGGGTTCCTCAAGGCTCCATCCTGGGGCCTCTTCTCTTTAATATCTACATGCTACCACTGGCTCAGATAATGAAGAACAACAAAATAAGTTAGCATAGCTATGCGGATGACACACACATTTACATAACCATTTCACCAGGAGACTATTCTCCAGTCCCAAAATACATTTCTGACCTCCTGCTAAATTACGAACAATCTCAGGTCTTCAGGGACTGGTCAGCTTTCTGTCCCCAGAGTCAGAACTAAACAAGGTAAAGCAGCGTTTAGTTATTATGCTCCAAATATCTGGAACAAACTCCCAGAAACCTGCAGGTCCGCTGCAACTCTTACTACTTTTAAATCCAGGCTAAAGACTTATCCTTTTGTCGCTGCTTTTAATTGAAACTGAACCGTTCTGTTCATCAGTAAAGTGGAACTTCTGTGTGAACTATTCATATCTTAAACTGCACTGTAACTTTTTATTCATGTACTTTTTTATTCATGTACTTTTTATTCATGTATTTTTTATTTTAATGTTTCTTTTATTATCTTTTACTGTTTTTAAATGCCTTTGTCTGAATGTCTTTCATTTTTGTAAAGCACCTTGAATTGCCTTGTGTTGAAAGGTACTATATAAATAAACTTGCCTTGCCTTTGAAAATATTCTTGATAATCCATCATTCAATTGTTATGTCAAAAACGGAGTTTTCATATTAGCTGCTAATGATAGCTTGTGTATGACAGCTTCCTGTTTTGGCTACGCGTCACTCTTACTCCTTATTTGGTAGTGTGTGTGTGTATCTGGAACTTCCCCTCGATTCTATTGGCTCTATCAGTTAAAAAGAGGTGTCAATCATCAAAATCGACGATGGGTTCCAGAAATAAGCTTTTTGTCTACTATCTCATCATTCAAGGGTGGTTTTTGACTATAAGTAATGGGGGTATTTTTGGACAGAAACTATACTTTACATTTTGTTACTATATGTTCAATCTGAATTTACTTTAAAATAAAAACATCTATATTAATTCTGACTTCTCTACATCCAACTCACAGGCATTGCTTTGAGAAAAAAGATTATTAATTTACCCCTTTTAGAAGTGAAAATATTCATTTGTTCTGGGCATGTCATTTTCGAGCCTGAAACCTGAAAAACAGGCTCAAGGCTTAATAGGTTAAAGGGCCCATGTCATGCTTTTCCAGTTATTACCCGTCCCCTTGTGTGTTATGAAGGTTTTTCTGCATGTAAACGGTCTGCAGAGTCAAAACCCCTCAAAGTACACCCTGTAGCGAGTAAAACTCTAACACAAGGACCCAGGGCCGTTTCTTCCTATAGGCGGACTATGCAGATGCATAGGGCCCCCGCGGCCACTAGGGGGCCCCCAAGCGGAAAGTAATTTTTTTTTTTCTTTTCATCCAAAAAACAAAAAAAGTCGAATTCATACACACAAAGATGAACAAAATTAGTAGAAGTGGGGGGGCTGAAGCATAGCTTATGTAAAGTAGCCATCCCGTGCATCATCCTAACACAACATCGGCATTATTGCGTCAAAAACGTATAGAAATGAAGGAGTACAAAGAAATAAAGAAAACAGGAGAAAAAATTTAATAAAAGTTAGGGCAGGAAAACAATATATATATAGATATATATATATATATATATCTATATATATTAGGGCTGTCAAGTTAATAAGGCGTTAACGCAAAAAAAAGTAACGCCACTAATTATTTTAACGCGATTAACGCATGTGTATTTTTGGTCCTCGGCCGCCCCGTAGTTTCAGAGCGCATCGAGTTTAAAATACCATCTACAAGCTGATGCTGACAGCCCCGCTCCTGCCGCCCGCTTGTGGCAGACCACACTTCCACGCTCACCGGCAGGCACCGACTGGGCATCGGGAGGACCGGGAGGGTGTGTGTATGTGTGGCGCGAGCGAGAGAGAGACCTTACGTGTATTGTTGTTGTTAGCATCTGGTGCTAGCTAGCTGCGCTAACGGATATAAGGAGCTGTTTCAATGAAAACAGAGGAGCGACATTTCGCCGACAACTGCGCCAAGCACTTGACTTTATGCAGGTAGCCAGAAAGGGGGACATTGTACGTAAAGTAAAGTCAGCACACTCAGCACGGATAGTGCGCGCAACATGATTGCAATTGCAGCGTCCAGGCAGCTCCCATTCACACACACACGCACGCACGCACGCACGCACGCACGCACGCACGCACGCACGCACGCACGCACGCACGCACGCACGCACGCACGCACGCACGCACACACACACACACACACACACACACATGTACACATGTACTTGGCAAATTAATCATAATAATATATGCATAATTGCTTATAAACATTGTGAACACTTATTGCCAAGTGACTTTTTTTTACATTAATATGTTCACGCTGTGGTTTGGAACTGCTTTTGAATGTTATTAGACATTTTGTTTTGAAAATGTTGTGCATAATCAGTACTGTTTTAAGCTGTACTATGTCAACACATTTGAATAGATTGAGTTTTTTTAAATATAGGAGTTGTGTGTTCATATTTACCAACACCACAGACTATTCGTAATTTTGGGATGTTATTATTTTTTGTAGATTTATTGAGTACGTGTTTCCCCATATTTCGGAGCAGTAGTAAAGGTAAAGGAGAAATAGACTGTTATAAAGAGTATTTTTTCTTCAAGAATGTTCTTAGTATGAAACAAAATACCTGTTGTTTTTGACAGTTTAGTTTGTAAATAATTTATATGGTGCTTCCAATTTAGTTTTTCACCAACAAGCAGTCCTAAAAATCTTCTACCTCTGTATTGCAAATCCATATAATGCAGTAATTTCTACTGTCTGACTTTGTATTGAATAACTTGCAATTTGTTTTGGCCACATTAAGGGGATAATGTATTAACTGCAAACCAGTTACATAGTATTACTTATTCTGCATTCACAATTTTACAAGATTATGATGGGAGCAGAGAATTCAAAGCTCAGTTTCAGCCTCACTATATTTGGGGAGAATTAAAATGAGCCGTCTTTATTTGTAGACAGCCAAGCCCCCCTCCTGTGTTCGGTGAAGCATTATATGCTTAAAAATCCAATGTAGGATATAAACACGACTAAACTGCAATGATAGCAAAGCTGTGGCTTGTGTTTTTGGGGTAATAAAGTCCAAATCATCGTTGGGCTGTCAGCCAATGAGTGACGTCTGAGGAAGATAAAAATGTCAATTAAACATTGTTGATAAAATGCTGCATCTCTTGCATTTATTGACATAGAGGAGCCTTACTGTTTACCTTTTTAATATACTTTTTGTAAGTTTCAATTGCTTGGTTTTCGTGAAATTAGCCTGTTTTCCCATTAAAGTGTAACACATTGATGCATCTCCACAGATCATCTTGAAGGCTTCGGAATCCCCCCCATTGTAGTTAAAAAACTGTAAAAACTTGGGCCCCTAAACAGCATCTTGCATAGGGCCCCCAAAAAGCTAGAAACGGCCCTGCAAAGACCTGTCTATGCTGCCCCAGAACGCCTCGTTGGAGATTTCTCATTTTCCATTGTTTACTTCCTGGGTTCTGTGACGTGTGAACACCCAAATCAACAACAAATGACCGGATTGGCCCAAATGGACCAATCCGCGGAGCACCTCACACACCAGGATCCCTTGGCAAACAGGGAGTCCCCATTGACATAGAGCTCCTCCCTGAACGATGGTAATAGACGAGTTGGTATCGCGGAGAAATGCTCTCCGCAGACCCATTCTCACAGCGTTATAAACCTTTTACTTACTCAATGTCAAGCCACACTTATTGTTTTTACTTCGGCTGTGAGTGTTTGTGTGTGCTCAGGTGTGAGTTTCGCTGTGTCTCACTGTATCGCCGACCCGGAAACCTGTCCGCTCCTCGCAGCAGCGAGCCTCGCAACGTCCCGACCAATCAGAGCACACTGGGCTCACAAGCCGTTTAGGACAGAGAGTGAATACCTGGTGAATACACATACTATACAGAGATGCTGTATGAGAAACCAATGTGATTTTGGAAAATTGCACAATCTATTCTAGTAGACCTCAACAATGGAAATATGATTAGTAGAAATGGCCATGACATGTGACCTTTAAGTAAAAGCATTTTATTTATTTATTTATTTTCTACTTGTTTTTATTTTCATTGGATTTGATATTGAGGTAATCCAAAAGTAACAAACTAATCAGGTTACATGTGATATTCAGATTAGGTTTCTGATTACATTTTTTTGACATGTAACTAGTTATTGTAATGGATTACATTTTTAAAGTAACACTCCCAACCCTGTGTTGGAGATAACTTACTTTGGGGGGCAGCTGTGAACTGAAGGTGAAAAAGTTGCTAGAAATTAGTGTTATTGTGTCACAGTCCAACACTGTGTTCAGAGCCTGCTAAGGGAACCCTCTTGTGTGTTTGTGTGTGTGTGTGTGTGTGTGTGTCATGTGTAGTGAATCAGCAAAGGTACACCTGTAGATATAAATGATGAAGGACATGATTGCGTTTGCAGAGCCACGATGCCTCTATCATGTGTGCTTCACTCTGGGGATGGTGCTGATCCTGACTGGCAGCATTAGTAGGACTACTTCACCAATCAGCAGCTGCTTGTGTTGAGCATGAAAAGGGTCCCACTGCAGAGAAAGGCAGAGAGAAGATAAACTTCTATTAGGCTTCATTGTGCTGTTGTGAAATATCTATTCCCACCTCAAAGCCATGCAGGCTCCTCCAACTGAGCTCTCCTTTTCATCTCAATGTGCAGCGCTGTGGGAGGCCCGGGCTCAGAACTGCAGCTGTTACCTGAAAGGGACGCCCTCCATTAGCTGCATCTAATCGAGCGCTTTCACATTACAAACATGTACAGCTCACGCACACACACAGATGTTGACATGATGCGGCAGTGGAACTCAAACACTTCTCTCTCTGGAATCCCCTTATGTTCGTTTTCCGTACAGCTGCTTTTACATGGCGCTTTTATCCAAAGCAACTCACAATAAGTGCAATCAACCATGACGATACGAACTCAGAACAGAAATAATCATGCAAATAAACCTTTCTAAAGTGTTACTTTTCATTAAATGACCACGGTGCAGGTGCACGTCCACCATTTTGGAGCCAGGATAGCAAACAGTTCGGTCTAAATGGAGGGGTACCAGGGTACTCATTTATAAAACTTTGTGTAGGATTCACATTAAAATCTTTTGGAAGGGTGAAACACAGGAAGTTCTGACACAAAGTATTTCAATACTATAAATAGTCTGCGAAAAGCCTCACATTAGTACTCATTTAGACTTACTGCATGAAAGCGATCTTAAGTGACGTCGACAAAACTGCTGAAAAATAAATGTCACACAGTGTAATATAGATGTTCTTGTTTGGGAGGTGGAGACAAATTAATAATATTGTATAATGTCAGCGGGCCTTACAGTGTCAGCATGTGGGCCCAATGTGGAAATGATAACCAAATGCTTTCAAGTAGTGTTTGCAATTATGTATAAAAACAATTGGGACTTTCAATTTATAAGAAATGTACATAGGATATAACCATGTCCTGGATGTGAGTTAGGCCTGTCCCAGTGTCTTTAGGCGGATATGCTGATGATAGTCAGTGACAGTCTTAAAACATCCTGAGACACCACCCACCTGTAACTCAAAGCAGCCATACCCCCAATTGAATATTTGAATATATTGCCACAAAAGAACCAATAATTGAGCACCAACAATGAATCAATCTCTGTACAGTACAAGTACCCTTTATTTTAACCCAAGTTGGTTGATGCAATAACAAGACTCACACAATTTCTACATAACAGGACTTTAAATGAAACAGTTCCTGTCTCTACACCATGAACCACCAGACTCCTGCGCTAGTATGCGATGGCAATCAGTAGATATAACTTGTGACTATTTTAAGCAAGGTTATCATTTCAAGCAAGACAATGTTAAACACTGAACACATGGTGTCAAATAAAATAGAAATCTTTATTAAACAGACCTGAACACAACATCTGTTCTTTTCTAATTAGATGGACTATAACTTAAGAGGCAGGCGTTTCTTATTTCATGTCCTCATGACATTCACTGGCGAGCACAGCAGGAAGGATAGCATCTTCTCAGTGTTCACCTGTGACTCAAACACCATATTTAAGGGAGGAATGTTATTTATCCAACGACCACATTGTCGTCGTCTGCAAACTCATAGTATGGAACCTCCAGGTTCAGGGGGGCGGGGCCTTTCCTGATGCGACCTGAGGCATCGTAGTGAGAGCCGTGGCACGGGCAGTAGTAACCTCCGTAGTCGCCAGCATTTGCGATGGGCACACAGCCCAGATGTGTGCACACCCCGAGGACGATGACCCATTTGGGGTTGAGTACCCTGTCCTTGTCGTGCTGAGGGTCTCGCAGGTCTGCCACGTTCACCTCGGCTTCGGCGGCGATCTCCTTTTCTGTGCGGTGACGGACGAAGAGTGGCTTGCCTCTCCACTTGAAGGTCATGTTCTTGCCCTCGGGGATGTCGCTCAGCTTCACTTCAATCTTGGACAGGGCCAGGACGTCAGCAGAGGCGCTCATTGAAGACACAAACTGACTGACCACTGTCTTGGCAGCGTAGACCCCCACTACGGTTGAGGCGCCGGTGACAAGGTACGAGAAGGTTCTCCTGGACTCACCGCTCTCCTGGGAGGACTTGCCTGGGTCCTGCACCTCTGGACGCCTATAGTCAGTGAAGTCCGGTACCCTGACATCTGTGTGGGCAAATCGGACTCCTGCACAGCCTGTAGACAAAAACAAACAGCTCATCAGTTATGGCGCATTTCCACTGCAGCGCGTAGCACGGTTTAAGCGTGCCGTGCCAAACCCAGCCCGTTTTTTGTTGCGTTTCCACTAGGGGTAGTTCTGGCTAACGGGTACTTTTTCACAGTTTTTCTGGCTCTCCAAAATCCAGGTTCTTTCCGGGCCAACAACCGGGCTGAATATGCTAGCTAGTTAGACCCTCCAGAAAAACGCGGGCCAAAATCCTTAATTATGCGGGCTAAAATCCTTGATTATGCGGGCTAAAATCCTTGATTATGCGATAAAAATGCGGGGTTTTTTATGTGATTTTATGCGGGAAAATTGCGTAATATGCGGAAAGTTGCGAAATATGCGAACAGTTGTGAAATATGTGGGAAACGGAAAAAAGACACACACACACACACACACACACACACACACACACACACACACACACACACACACACACACACACACACACACACACACACACACACACACACACACACACACACACACACACACACACACACACACACCATTTACTCGTTCGTTATCTGACCAGCTTCAATATTGTAGGCTACTCACCTCGTTTCTTGCAACCCTCGGGTTTTGGAGGTTGAAGCCTCTGTGAGCGTGAGTTGCTTGGCTTTTTTGTCCGCAGCAGAAACCATTTTTGAATGTTTGAGCGAATCGAAGTGGGTATTCACAGTCGATTTCCTTTTATGCTCCAACACACAGTTGCACGGGGTACAGAACAGTTTCCCCCCACTTTCGTGCAAGACATTGGGGTACTGCTTTGCCCGGTCTTTAGCTGAAATGTTCGTGGGTAAATGTGATGGATTTGATTTGTTCATCTTGGTGTGTGAATTCCACACCTTCACACGAAGGTGTTTGCCTTCTGTGATGCGCGGGCTGATGAAGTTGCGTCATCATCACTACTCGTCAAGACGAGTTAACTTTTTTATTTTTTTTCTCAACTTTGTGTGGAAAAATGCGGGGATTATGCGGCCTTTTGATAAATATGCGGAATTTAAAAAATCTGCGGCATTTTGCTGATTATGCGGGAAATTCTGCGATCGCAGAATCGCGTTTTTCTGGAGGGTCTAGTTAGTAAGAGAATCGCTGGCAAGGGGGCTACAACTACAACATGAACATATTTTACCGTGATTTAATTGTAATACACGTTTCAAAATGATGCCGAAGTAACAACATACTGATACCGGTTAGTAAAAACCATGAATTAATGCTTTGACAAGTCTGCAGACAAGACAGCAGGTGAACAACCTTTTAAAATGCGTTTTTTCTGAATGGAGATTGGTTAAGCTAACGTATATACTCCGACCGTCCACACTCACAACAACAGCCTACAGACATAAATAAACCAGCGACTGTATTCACCATGACACAGACAGTCTGTGGCTTGTACTTGTTTAAAGAGCAACTTGCAGGTTAGACACACCAGTGAATACATGTGTAGGAAAATGATGTATACACTAGATTTTCAAAAAAATACACACTACAGTGACATCTGGCATCGTTTTTGTAAGACATTTTTACTTCCGCATAAAAAAAAGCCTCCCCACGTGACCTCCCGCGTGTGACGTCACATGGGGGAGAGCGGCCGGTCTAACGTGTGAATAAACATGGATCACAATGCTAGTTTTGACACAGAAGAGGTTGAAAATATATATTCGAATGCATATGATTATAATTATGAGCCTGCTAGGCATCCAAGAGACCAGGAGCAGCCAATGATTAGAAGAAATAACGGCCATTGGCGAGAAATGGAGCTGTGGTGTGAGAAGAACAAGTGTAGAACAGGGCAGCTGTCTTGGTGAGTGACCAGCGTTAGCTACAGTTAATGTTAGCTAACGTCAGTCACATCACAACATTGTAAAGTTAGCAATCATATATCAGGCTATAACTAAAGTAGTATTGATCATACAGTAATGTTACTGGCAGGACTGTTGATACTGATCCATAACAGAAACTAATGCGCAAGTATCAGCCGTATCTTGCGTTACCTAATGCAACTCCACACTATTTCTTACGGTGCTGTGTACCGGAGGGGAGAGAGAGAGAAGAGCGAAGGGGGGGCTGATAAACGTTTTGTTTGATAGGCTTCAGCTGTGGAGAGTATGTGCTGCAGGGAGGTGGATGCACCTTGCACAACGCACCCAGGAACGAACGCTAGCTCCGGTCCTTTTCCTGTTAGGGAAACTGTGGACTCGATGTCCTGACAGGCTGGAGTTTGTGAAACCTGCACAAACACAAGCTCACCATGATTAAAAATGTTGAAATGCAATGCAAAATTACCAAAACAATACCAGCTCACTAAATCACAACCGCTCAAACCAACTACAAACTACTACCGCGGATTGGGCAGAGAACGAGTCCGAGAAAGTTGTTCCCCCATGTGACGTAATATGACGCGTTTGACGTAAAAAAAAAAAGCAGTTTTTAGTAGCAGAGCTCAAAATGGCTCCTTTCCCTCTGAATTCCTGCCCTTATGTCTTGTAAAACATATCAAATCCTGCATTAACTTTTTTTTTTTTTTTCAGGCAAGGTTAAGCATTAGGGATGTAACGATACCAAAAACTCACGGTACGATAATATCGCGATAACAAGTCCACGGTACGGTATTTATCGTGATATTGAATAATAAAGGGGAGAGAAAAAAATTCATAATTTTTTTTTTCAATAAAACATTTTTTTACAAGGACATTTAATAATCAGACCCTGCAATAAAATAAATCAAGTTTCACTTTAGTTTTTCAAGTAACTCAACTCAAACTCACTAGTCGCTCACTCAGCATCATCAGACAGGTTTTTAGGAATATGAGAATGTCCACATTTCCAGGTATTTATAAGCTGGGATGTTAGGGCATTTACAAAATCCCCTGCTCTGGAAAAAACTCTCTCGCTTGGTACTGATGTTGCTGGGACACCAGTGGTCGCGTTAACCGAATATTTTATTTAACAATGACGGAAAAATCTGAAAGCAGATTAGAACAAACTCGGAACAGCGCCAACGTTTCCCCGCAGCCAGGCTCTGGTGTTATGCCGTGTTATGCATGCCTTCCAAAAAGAAATGATATAGTTTCCAAACCGTACTTTGCCATACAGATCAATACATGTCTGGGAGGTTTTGCTTTACGCTGTGCGCGTCCCGCGAGGTGCATGCACACACGGCATAACACCGCCCCCCCGCCCCGTTGACAGTTCACGAGCATGCTCTATCGTGAACTGTTCAGACCCGACGGGTAATAAGGGATTATGACGGATATTTTACGATCCTGTCTGTCAAAATGACGGACAGCGAAAAAGTCTAACGCCAGGCTTATTGACAGGGCGAGATATAAATATATGGTTGGTACTTGTCAATGTCTCTAGGTGTGTAAATGTAGCCCTGTAAATACGATGTCCTTTTGTGTTATCTGTTGTTTTATTTTCATGTTGTAACCTACTTGTTGCCATATTGGACAGGTCTCTCTTGAAAAAGAGATCGATGATCTCAATGGGACCACCTGGTTAAATAAAGGTTTAAAAAAAAAAAAAGTGTTTAAAAAATGTAAAATCTTTTTTTTTTTAAATCACGGTAGATTTTGTCAGTCTCACGACGGTATTGGGAAGTTTATTTAACGCGATACCGCGATATTCGGTATATCGTTACTTCCCTATTAAGCATAAATCTAGAAGAAAAAAAAACTGCAAGTTGCTCTTTAATTTTTGTCTAGTTTCTGAACAGATATGAGGAGCTGTGAGCTCTGAGGGCTAACAGCTCAGCCAACAGACATTGGCTGATGTTGTTCTTGTGTTTCGCATTGAAGATGACGTCACGGCTCCGCCTACACTGCGTTACTATAGTTACTACCCCAGTTCCTAAACTGTAATGGAAACGCAGCATAAAGTGAGCCTGGCCTACCAAGGCCTAACTATAACGTACGAGGACATGCAGTGGAAATGCGCCATTAGAATGCTTAGGTCAGAAAACATTAATGGTGCAAGATAGTGATGACAGAAAGTGAAAGGCAACACAAGATTTGACAGCCTAAAACATTTGTAAGCATCTAAAATGGAAAACCTTGAATAAATATTGACTATACAATCAATGTATAGTCAGCATCTTAAATATTTCTAGTGTTCACTTAAGATGTGACTAAGCCACATGATGTGAAAACTCTGTAATAAATAAAAGTTTATTCCGATTATAAAAAAAAGTATTTAATCGAATTTACCATTCACATCAAATATTCATCCAAACTATATTTTAGACCAAACGAATCAAGAAAATTGTCAGATTAAAACACACACACACACACACACACACACACACACACACACACACACACACACACACACACACACACACACACACACACACACACACACACACACACACACACACACACACACACACACACACACACACACACACACACACACACACACACACACACACACACACACACACACACACACACACACACACACACACACACACACACACACACACACACACACACACACACACACACACACACACACACACACACACACACACTTTGATGTTAGTATAAACCGCAAATGTTATCTTATCAGCACACAGACATGTGGCACTGCAACATTAAGAAATTATTATTTATAAATACGCATTTAAATCTGGCTGCTTTACAATAGAAGCCTGGGGGTAAATGCCTTGTGGAAAGCTTGAATTGTCTAAGCCAGCCTTTCCAAAACTCAGGGTCGCGACCGGACCCGTTTTGATTGGGTCGCCAGTTAAATGCATTGCTACATACACAGCGTCAGAGCTGATGGCTGCGTTGCAAATACAATTTTTTTATAATTGTTGTATTTTATTTTGTATTTTGAAAAGGAAATTATGCAATATAGCATTGTATATTGAATGATTTAATTTTCTAAATACAAATAAACTAAAAATAAAATATTGTATTTGTATCAGCTCTGACGCATCTGTTTATTGTCTGTTGATTAATCCCGATCGTACATGATGGCAAAAAGACGATACAAAGAGGAGTTTTTAAACGTTGGCTTCACAAAAGCTGTTAGAAATGGAGAGGAGCGGCCTCAGTGTGTTTTATGTGGAGAGGTGCTCAGTAACGAAAGCTTGAAAATGAATAAATTGGACCGGCATCTCCAAACAAAACTAGGGGTGCACCGAATGGGAAATTCTTGGCCGAAAATGATTAATATAAATATATATATATATATATATATATATAAAATGTATACATTTTTTACCAATGTTGTTCAGCTACCTGATTATGGAAAAATACATGATTATGGCAAAACTTAACTTAAATAGTAATCACTATTATCGGTCCATAAAACATTTATTCAGCACTTTTGAATGCATACAGTACATTAATTCCAAGTCAAGTGCATTTTCTTTTCTCTGTAGGATAACTACAACAAAGTGCATTCAGAACAAAGCCAAGTTGCTTTAAAACTGCATAAACATCTAGGCCAGTAGGCCTACAAGAAAATAGTGTAAATAAAGACTGTAACAGCCAGGCCTTCAACAACAACAAATGCACCTATAAGTGCATGCATACAAATGTGCAGACTGGATAAATCCACATGAATGTAACTATTTACAAATGAAATTACAATTGAATTTCAAGAATCTGTAAATAAGGCTGTCTGTCCTCATAAGCAAAGTAGTAAACATTGTATAAAGATACATAAAGTGAAAACTGGATACAAAATCCACAATCAATTACAAATTAAATTACAATTTCAAGAATCTGCAAATAAGGTGGTCTGTCCTCATGAGCAATGTAAACAACATTGTATCATTTCGATACCGAAAGTACAATATATTGAACACTGTGCTGCTGTCATTTCCCCCTAATGATAACCTGAGATGGTGAATTATAACTCACAATGAAAATTGTTCAGGAAAGTGGGTATAGAGTAGACATGTAGAACTAGATAAGCTTATGATAAGAACAGTAGCTTCTCTGATTTATCAGCCATAAGTCTGTTCCTCTTCTCATCAAGCACATGAGAGGCAGCGCTGAACAGTCTCTCGCTGTCAGTGCTTGTGATTTGATCTTACTCCGCATATTTGTCCGGGTGTTTTGATTTCAAGTGGTGGAGTAATCCCGAAGTGGTGAAAGTCTTTGCAGTTACACCCCCTCGAGAAATGTCAGCTGAACACGTTTTACAAATCGCAATCCGCGCCTCTGTCTCTGATATTTTTAAATATCTCCAAGCGCCAGACATGTTGGCTGTAAGCCAGCCGCGAGCATGGTCGCGTGCCGTGCTTGTCGCCGCGTTTTGATTACGTCATCACAACAACACGTTACCTTACCAACGTAACCCTGTTCCCTGACATTTCGGTGGCCGAAAGGGCCTTTTTAACCATTTTCGACCGATAATTTTCAGCGGACGAATATTCGGTGCATCCCTAAACAAAACATCCTCTGCATCGGGACAAATCGAAGGATTTTTTCATCTGCAAAGAAGAGTCTTTCAAGAAGCAGTGTTTTGACGGCGGAAAAGTAAGTCACTCATTTTAATCATTCGATTTGTGTGTTTGTGAGTTTGTCAGGGTCTGTTGTGAAATTGTTTCGTTAATGCAAAGTTGGATGAAATGCAGACTGAGCCCCGGAGCGGACCGCCAGCTGCGCGCTCCCGCGAGTCCACTACATTCTGCACCGGCACAGAGCGGTGTTTCAACTTTTACTAGCCTGAAATGTTTTTATAACGGACCGGGAGAAAAACAGAGAAACAATAACCACAGGAAGATTAGAGGGAAAGTGACAGGCAGTATGAGAAGGAAAGCGAGAGAAAGTATCAGCCGCACGGACGTGACTGCTGCAGTGTGATGCAATTAGGAATACATATGGGGGTTATTCCCTATCTTTATTCAAGAGCGTGGTCTTTAAATCTGAGAGCATACTTTATTGATTTCACGTTCAGAATATGTATTTCTTTCCCTCAAACCCTGTCCTCACACTCAAATAGTGCCTGCTTGCGCTTAGATTTGCTCTGCTTCTGCTCAAACTGTACGCTTGCACTCAGATATATTTCTGCTCACAGATTTCCTGTGTTCCAGCTTAAAACCTTCTCCTCGCACTCAGGCTGTTTCTGTGCGCTCGTGAAATGTCTGCTCTTGAGATTTCTTCTGTGCGCGCTTGGATCTTTTGTGCGACAACCCTGTCAAAACCCCTCCGTGGGGATTCCCCACAGTATTGAGTATGTAAGTCGCTTTGGATAAAAGCGTCTAACAAGTAACATGTAATGTAATGCGCTATAAATGCGGTTGCCAGGTCCACATTGGGTATATAGCGTACGCCGGCTGGTGTTAAAAATCACCCAATAACCCAGAAATGTTAATGATAATATCTTCTGTTATTTTCAGGCATTCAAAGGGAACAGAGGGGCACTGAGGGCATCCTATCAAGTCAGCCTCCACAAAAAAAAAGTTAATCATTTGCCAAGTGTTGGAGTTTCTTTGTCTCTCAGAGTGTTTTAAAACAGCTCTGTTCATTTAAAAGTGTTTAAAAAATGTGTGTACATAGTTTTTGATCTAGTGACAAAGTTAATGTTGCACTTCTGATAATTTAAATTTGGTTTCACCTGTGATGTACTGTATACACTTGACTGCACTTCAGTTAGCGTTTTGTCCCTTTCTGTTTACAACATGTTTGTTCTTTGTTCATTTAAAATAGTTTAAAATGGTGTGTACATATTTTTTGAACTAGCTACAAACTTAATATTGCACTTTTGATAATTGTATAATTTAAATTTGATTTTGACAGTATACTTGACTGCACGTCCCATGTTTCGTCTTTCTGCTTTGATCCTTATTTTTTCTGAGCAAGCTCAAAGGGAAGGTTGTTATGGTGAGAAACCTAATTGCTGCGATGCACTTTTATAATTAAATACATATTTTCATTTACATTTTAAATTCATGGTGTGTTACATTCTTTGTTTATAACAGTAGATATTATGGAAAATCATGACATTTTTTGAGCTTGGGTCCCTTAGGACCACAACATTTCTGTTTTGGGTCTCATGCTGAAAAGGTTTAGGAAGCCTTGGTCTAAGCAGCTGAACAGCGTGTGAGCCACATAACACAGACTAAGAATAGAGCATATCTTGAAGAGTCAACAGAGGAACATATAACTACACGAAGGACATAAGAAAGGGCACAGACCACAGTAAAATATTCTCTGGATATAGACATGACAATAGTGAAAGTAACAAAGAAATATATCAATGTTAAAATCATTATTCAGCTTTGACCATCTTACTCGGACTACAACATTATTGTTATATTTTACAAAACAAGTCACTGTGGTGATCCGGGGACACCGGAAGTAGTTAACGGAACAACAGCTAACGTCTTTGAAGCGACTAACGTTACCGTTACTATATCAGGTTGATACGGGCAGATTGTCCAAACCACACACTTTATGTTTTGGTCCACAAATCGGCGGTCAGTCTTAAACAGGAGTAAAGGAAAAGCCACTCAAAGTTGACCTACGCTGCTCGTTAGCCACCTAGGCTAACAGGATGCTAGCCTGCGGCGAATAGTAGCTTAGCCAGTAGTTATGGCCGGCTAACTGGCTGGCCCTGTTAACGGTGTTAAATAGGACATAACCTCCCTTTGCAGCACATGGCTCTTGTCATTAGCTTCCCATTCACACGGTAAAACAACGGAAGGTTGACATAGTCAGCCAACGCTAGCAGTCAATGACTTACCATTGATGCTAACAGTCACAGCAGGGCCCGTCTTAGGGCTTTGGCCGCTGAGCGATTCGCGGCACAGGAACTGTTTTTTCGGGTCTAACAAAATATTTTCTCCCTTTACCACGACCCCGGGTACCAGAGCTTTTAGAGGACCAGCAACAGCAACAGCTGTTGCCTGCATGTAAGGAGAAAATGCCCCTGACCGGGCAGCAAGAGACATCATGTCTGCGCCAAACTGCTGCTGACCTTGTGACGGGTTGACTGTGAATCCAAAGACGTCACCTGACCAAGAGCAGTGACGTCGTACGTAATGATACGTAATCGGGACCATAATTGTTTTTCTAAATGCCCTTTTTCTAACAAAATACTAATTAATTAAATTAATACAAAGTGTATAGGTGAAATGGAAAAAATATTTTGTTATTATTATTCATAGATCTAATTGTTTTCAATCCATTTAATTTTTCAATAAAGTTATCTCTATTATAAGAAGTATGTGGACAAACTGGCTCCAATATTAACGACTGTAAATGAAGAATCTTTATCCCTGGGGAAAATTCCAGAAACATTAAATGAATCTCTGATTTTTATAATTATTAAAAAGGATAAAGACCCCACTGAACCAGGAAGCTATGGGCCTATTAGTTTGATTAATTTGGATTGCAAAATTCTGACGAAGGTTCTTGCTATGACGCTGGAAAGCATTCTGCCACACTTAATACACTCAGACCAGGTAGGATTCATTAAGGGAAGATCATCCACAGACAACAGCCTCATCCCAATACCCCTCCTCGACTCCTCTCTTCCCCTCCTCCGGGACTTGACCCGGAAATCGATCAAGACACGCCATTTTGAAGGACGTCCCAATAGAGAACCGCAGTGACGCGTCATAAAACCCGGAAGTAAGTTAGCATTTTTAGCACTTCCGGTTCCTTCGTCAAAAAGCAATGCATTTTTTCCATAGGGTTTTGGAAAATAGCTCGAAATAAGGTCTGTGGTTGACACAAATGTAAGAGATAAATCACGTTTTGTTCTACGACATCAAATACATCAGCAGTGACCCCACTGGTGATTTTTGAAGAGTTTACGTGTCTGAAAAACGATGGTTGTTACCGAGTGGCTGAATAGGACTACAGAAATTGTCGAGGCCATTGTACGTCATTACGCCGAACACGTAAACACTCCCGCTAAGTTTGTTTTCCCCTGTGTTCTGCTTGAAAGCAAGTACCTGCCTATCTTTAGTATCTGTATATTTATATCTGACCATTATAATCTGTATTTTTGAAATTGTCGTTTTTAACACCGTAGTTTTACAAATGATAGAATAATTAATTACCAGTGTTTTCCAATTTTACTCGGCAGTTCGTTTCGTTAGCTAACGTTAGCTAAAGCTAGCGCTACTAGTTAGCTACGCAATGGTTTGTTCCTTTGCTCCGGGTTGCAGCCACAGGTCTTCGCATGAAACGTGCTTGTTCTATCGTTTCCCGGCCAATGTTTTCCAAAGGAGACGTGCCATGAGGTAAGCTGACGTTACATTTTTGTCCATGTCACGGTGAAATGTAAATGATGGGTAGTGACTGTATCGCCGTTTTAGAGATGGCACTGCTGAAAAGACCGCAACATAAGTAAAGATAATGAATACATCCTATTAAAACCTGTGTGGCTTATATGATAAGTCTAATTAGTGCAAGCAGCATAACGTTTCACCATGTAACTAAAGATTGTAGTCAGGGAAATCAGTTTGACATATTGAACTAATAACAAATCACCTCTGGCTGGCATTGAACTCTCTGCTCCATAGCTTCTCTTGGACGTAAATTCACATGTACATTTTACATTTATATTCAATTTAATATTCCATCCCTCACATACTTTTGTATATATAATAACTTATATTTTGTTTTTCTTGTTATGCTGCTGCAACACAAACATTTCCCAAATTGGGATCAATACAGTAATATCTTATCTTAATTGATTAAGAAATATAACTATTATAATTAGTGTAGCAGCTGACACCTATTTTCAATATGGATTAATCTACCATTTATTTCTTTAGTTCAATTTTGATCTATAAAAATGTGAAAATAGTGAAAATGTTCACGAGACTTATCAAAGTGCAAGGTTATATCTTTAGATGCTTTCTTTTAGCCTATGTACTGTATGTCTTAATGTTCTTACAGTATATGTGACGGTGTGACTTCCATGAATATAATATTTTATATCTTCCCAACAGACGAGCTGACAGGAAACCTAACACTCTAACAACCACAACATTGCAAAGGCGAGTAAATGTAAATTAAAAACAATTCACAATTGTTTTATTTCTTCTTCCTTGCAGTGAGGTGAAGCTGACCTTGCACTTGGTGCCAGTAAGGATGTTCCTCACGCAGGCTGAATGTTTCTCCTTCCTTACTGACACAGAAGCCCTTGATTTGCAATGCTTCACTAATTGTCATTTCCCTGGCTCCGTAGGGACACTTTACCTCCAGCACAGCGGAAGACCCTACCGGACCATCTGGAGATGCCACCAACGATCCTGATCCCCCAACAATCCCCCAACAATCCTGATCTGACTCATGGACCTGCATCTGGTTTGTAGTGGTGAATGCCCTGACACCCTCACATTCATTCATAGTCCCCCACTGTACAGACAAAACACCATCAAGGGCCTGTTGCGGCCCGAGCACCCTGGCAATAAAGGAAGCAGTCACACGCTTTGACCTCAGGACAGCTCCAAAGTTGCTGGCAGTCAACCTTCCTTTCCTGAACAAATGCCAGTTTGGGTTGGTTCGCTGACCAGTGGTAGCCACCTGAATTGCCCTCTGTTGCTCTTCAGACAATGCCATGCTTGCCACAATTGCCTCAGGTCCCTGATGCCCAACAGATTGGATAATTTCAGGAACAGTAAGTGTTTCCAAGCTGTAGTGTTCCTCTTCTGGCTCGGGGGAGAGAAGCCAAGAAATTCCTGAAAACCTGCCCCCGAGTCTGTCCCTCAGCCAGTCACGATCTTCGGAGGTGGGCTCTCTTGTCAGCGGGTTAAATTAGTTATTGATTTCAACAGTCACATTAAAACAGTTACTAAATCAGCTTGCTATCACCTAAAGAACATATCTAGGATTAAAAGACTAATGTCACAGCAGGATTTGGAAAAACATGTCCATGCTTTTATCTTCAGTAGACTGGACTACTGCAATGGTGTCTTCACAGGTCTCACTAAAAAATCTATCAGAAAGCTTCAGCTGATTCAGAACACCGCTGCTCGAGTCCTTACCAACACTAAGAAAGTGGATCACATCGCTCCAGTTCTGAAGTCTTTACACTGGCTTCCTGTGTGTCAAAGAATAGATTTCAAAAATACTGCTGCTGTTTATAAAGCACTGAATGGTTTAGGACCAAAATGCATTTCCGACCTCCTGCTAAATTATGAACCATCCAGATCTCTCAGGTCTTCAGGGACTGGTCAGCTTTCTGTCCCCAGAGTCAGAACTAAACATGGTAAAGCAGCGTTCAGTTATTATGCTCCAAATATCTGGAACAAACTCACAGAAACCTGCAGGTCCGCTGCAACTCTTACTACTTTTAAATCCAGGCTGAAGACTTTTCTTTTTGTCGCTGCTTTTAATTGAACTATTCATATCTTAGACTGCACTGTAACTTTTATCCATGTATTTTTTCTTTTAATGTTTATTTTATTAGCTTTTCTTTTTAATGACTGATTTTAAATGCCATTTTTTTTAATGTCTTTCATTTTTTGTAAAGCACTTTGAATTGCCTTGTGTTGAAAAGTGCTATATAAATAAACTTGCCATGCCTTGCCTAATAAAGATTTCATGTGACACATAAAATGGATTTGTTGATGGGAATTAATGTGAATAAATTAACTCTAGGTTAACGGTACTCTTGCTATCACTACTCACCGACACTATAAACCTTGTCCCTCATGCTAGCCCTGACAACACCGGTAAGCACACCTTCATCTAGGCTGCACTGTTACGTGTCCTGACTTGTGGTGGTTCTCTCCTCTATATACACTCTTCTTGTCATCTTTGTAAAACGATATCAGACTGGTAATTGACACAGCCATGACTTCTAGTTAAATTCAGTGTGGCTAAAATGAAAAGCTTTGTTAAAATATGCAAGCACGCGAAAGTCAAATTCAGCTTTATTGTCAAAAATTCTACATGTGTTATACATCCAGAAATATCGTTTCCCACAGTGTGACATGTATACATACAACCAAACAAAAAGGGCCTAGATAAACGTGGTATACAGTTTAAAATGTTAATAATATATTTAAAGTCTTCAAAGTGTAGTTTCAGTGCAAGTCAGCTGAAACGATCTTAAGTTGGCTTGACGTTGAAGTCGTGCGACCCTGCTGCTGTACTGGCTTGTAGTTCGTTTATAGCATAACGTTAGCATTTTGCTTCTGGCGACTCGATTTATGATTCAAAAATTATAAAAGTACGGTTGACATATGGAGATTATCCGGCTGAACAAAACGTGATCCCTACCTTATTTCGAGCTATTTTCCAAAATCCTATGGAGAATTTGCATTGGTTTTTGACGAAGGAACCGGAAGAAGTTTACTTCTGGGTTTAAGGACGCGTCACTGCGGCTCTCTGCTCTCTATAGCTGAAATGCACACGGAGGGGTCGAGGAGGGGTGAGGGAGGAGGGGTGCGGGAGGAGACGAAAGGGAGGATACACGCGAGCAGACTACGGAGAAGTGTTTTCACTACTCGCGTATAAAAGCCCCGCCCCCACCTTCACAGCGGGTCCATTTCAACAGAGGAAAACCGACAACTGGAAGATGAGTGGAAAAGCGTCACATAAATGTATAAGTGCTCACAGCTCCGTGGGAATTATTATGTGCAATTCATTTCTAAAAGGCTTTCACATTACTATAATTATATTTTTATTTAAATGTAGGCTATATTTTACACCAAAACGCAACACAAAAGCAGGACCAACCATCATAACCTACATTGAATTCCTTGACTAACAAGAGAAAGATTCATTCATTTAAATAAATATTTAACAACAAATGGGCCGGTTCTAAAGGGTTATTCAGTTAAGCCCGATGAGAGGGGATGTGCACATGTCATCATTACAACACCATTTTATTTAAATGTAGCCTACATTTAAATACAAATATTATTATAGTAATGTGAAAGCCTTTTAGAAATGAATTGCACATAATAATTCCCACGGAGCTGTGAGCACTTATACATTTATGTGACGCTTTTCCACTCATCTTCCAGTTGTAGGTTTTCCTCTGTTGAAATCGCCTGTGAAGATGGGGGCGGGGCTTTTATACGCGAGTAGTGAAAACACTTTCGCGTAGTCTGCTCGCGTGTATCCTCCCTTTCGTCTCCTCCCGCACCCCTCTTCCCTTACCCCTCCTCGACTCCTCCGTGTGCATTTCAGCTATTGGGACGTCCTTCAAAATGGCGTGTCTTGATCGATTTCCGGGTCAAGTCCCGGAGGAGGGGAAGAGTGGAGTCGAGGAGGGGTATTGGGATGAGGCTTGTGACTCGCGCATGCATGCCCATGCACGGTTGTGGCATGACCACCAAAACAGAAAGATATGGACACAAGATGTGTGCAAATGTATTTAGTTTCCTATCCATTTGAACATGATTTATCATTTAAGTGGGGGGGCATGCTCCCCCGGGATTTTTATTTAATATGGAAGTTAAAAGCATAAATCTGGTGCACTTTGAGAGCAAAATTAGGAGATCTATGGATACATCTCTCAACACCCATATGAAAAAGAACTGTAAGCAGATTTTCTTTTTCTTTATGGATATTTTACAAATCACTCCCCTTTCAAACTGTATTCTTGTTTATTAATAACAACTTTTTTGTACTGTCATATAGTATTTAATACCTGTTTTTCATCTATTCTCTTATTTTTTTATAACTATAATGATTGTATAAAGGTGTGCCTTTACCTCACTGAGCTGAGGTTATCAGAGCCTCTCAGTCTTTCAGGAGAGAGCTCTCTAAAGCTCTCCCCCCCGCGACCGCATACACAGTAAATTCCAATGTTAATAAAAGCACACAGAAGCTGTATACGTTTTTTGGGAGTTCGATTTATTTTGAATTAACACGAATACAAAATTAAAACCTATAATTGCACACTAAAACCATTATTTCAAAAAAAGAACTATTTCACATAAAACTCTGGTTTTTACTGGGGCTGGGGCAGTTCAACTTGATTTGGGGGGGGGTGCGCCATAGTTTATGGGCGCTGTACGCAATATAGGCGTAGTTCTGTTAGTTTAAGATAATAAGATGTACTTTGTTGATCCAAAATCGGGAAATTGTGTTGTTATGAAATTTACAAAAATAAATTATTTTTTTTATTTCTAATTATTCTTTTTTTTTCCCTCCCCAATTTCCGGCACCCCCGATGGGTTAATGCACCCTTAGCATTCACCTATACTGCCTATGCCAAGGGCTGGCCCTGATTGTTACACCTTATGCAGCGTAATCGGGATGAAAGCACGCCAATAGCTGCCTGCTCCCTGGATGCCCAAAAGGCATTCGCTAGGGTCGAGTGGGGCTTTTTGCGGTATGCTCTTAAAATATTTGGATGTGGAGAAGGTTTTATCAAATGGATAAATGTAATTTATTCAGACCCAAGGGCAGCAGTAACAACTAATGGGGCGATATCGAAATTCTTTAAACTAATACGTGGGAAACAAAGAAGGAGATCCTCTGATGCCCCTTTCACACCAACGCGTTTTCAGGGCCGGCTCGGAGCTAGAGCCTGAAAAGTACCGGTTTTTCCTCTTCACACCGCAGCAGCGCCGCCTCTTATCTCCGGAATCCGGTTAGTTTCCAGCTCCAAAAAGTCGGTCTAGAAGCAAGATTCCGGAGCTAAGAGGCGGCGCCGCTATCGTCTCTCTTACGTTGAGGCGGGGGCGGGGCATGGGCGGGATCAACCTCCTGAACAACAACAAAATGCCTGCGTTTTATCCAGTTTATACACAACGATGGAAAACCTCAAACTTAATAAGCAGCGGTCCACTGAAGAGACCAGCTACCTAGTGGCAATCTGGTTTTCCGAAGAGGTACAGAGGAAGCTGGAGGGGAGCACGCGGTCCAAAGCAATTCTGCAACAATTGCAGCGAGAGATGGCAACCGCTGGTTTTGACCGTAGCGTTGAACAGATTGGCAACAAATTGAAAAAAATAAAGAAGGATTATCGGGACCAAAAGAAAGATCTCGGACGGAGTGTCAGCGGTCGTCCGAAAACAAGTCCACATTTTGACTTGCTAGACTCGGTCCTCGGGGACAGACCGACGAGTGGTTTGGGATCCACGGTGAATTAGCTTTCTCTCTCGTCAATTGGGTTGGAGGACGAGTCGCAGAATATGCGGAGCTCATTTAATGCTGGTGAGTTATGCATTACTGATTTGTGTTATTTGCGACTTTTTGTTATACAACATAAACTAAACCATGTAGCTATCGACAGACCTGGCAATAATAGCTAAAGTTTACCTACTACAGCTACCGGGTGGGCACCATACTGGCCAACCTTGAGACCTCAGAAATCGGGAGCATATCCAAACCGGGGGGGGCGGGGTGCTAGTGGGTTGCCGGAGCTGTAGATTAACATTAACATGCTTATTGTAGTTCTAAGTGCAATGCCTTGCGGCCTGTAGCACCATCCTTGATGGAGCATATGTGTGGGCTGAACCTGTATTTTACAGGAAAGGAGTCAGCACAGGGTCGAGTTGTCGATTCTTGTTCAGTTTTCTGTGACTATCTGCCTCACCCTCTCAGACTTTCAGTTGCACGCGCTACTAAAGAGGCGCGCTACCATGGAAACCAAACAATGCTGTAGCTTTATTAAAGTCAGAGTGGAAACAGTCGTGAGTAAATCTGATTTTGTCAGAAATCGGGAGAAAAGCGTGAGAAATATGACCCCGGGAGGAAACCGGGAGAGGGTAATGAAATCGGGAGTCTCCCGCGAAAATCGGGAGGGTTGGCAAGTATGGTGGGCACTAGGGCTGTACCCGAATATTCGACTATTCGAATATTCGTTCGTTGGCCAACTATTCGGGTTTCAATTTCATTATTCGGACACTCGTTTTTTTTTTTTTTTTTTTTTTTCTAAATGTATGCTATTAATAAAGGCGAATTGACATATTCTTATACTATATTTATACTTTTGAACTGCACTGTTAAAATGCGGAAATATATACAATCTCAGCCTGTGCTCCTGACATCACGTTCACTCACAGTCACGAACGCAAACGGCACGCTTCACCTCGCTTCAGCTCGTTTCACCCACAAAATGCCGAAGACTTCAGCTGTGTGGGACCATTTTAAATTGGAAGACGGTAAGAAGAATATGTGCCAAATATGCAATAAGAAACTGGCCTACCACGGTGGCACAACAACTCTGAAAAGTCACCTGGATGCTGTAAGTAGTAGCCTAGCTTAGCTGTTGTCAAGTTATCATGATGAAGCTGCTTTATCCGCCGTTTTAACAGTAACGTTACACATGATAAAAACGTGCACTTACTTTGCTTGGAAAATAGTTGCAAGCAAGCAACCACATCTTTTTTTATATTAGTTTTTTAAATTTTATCTGAATAGTGAAAATAATAGAAGTAATGTGGGAACATCTGGGGCTAAGGCAATGGCCTAAAGTTGAGTAGCACAGCCTAATAATAACTTGTTTGCATCCCCACGCATCCCAGCCATCAACATCCTCAACAATACAGCAGACCCTACAGTTACCCTACAGAGGACACATTTAGTTTTAATATTTGCGAGTACTGAGACAATAAATAAATATAAATCGTAATAGTATGCTCTTTCTGCGCTTCTGCTTAACAGCGTGTTGTCAGGTATCTCGGATTCGGAGCGTGTTATGAAACCTTTTTTCCCCCAAAAGTTTTTTTGATTTTTTTTTAAATAAAAAACAAATACAAATCTCTCCGCACCGAATATTCGAATTTTCGCTGCTGATTACTACCGAATATCCGGAGCCCGAAAAATGGTATTCGGGATAGCCCTAGTGGGCACCCATGCGCTAGCATGCTAATGCTAACAATAATAAACAAAGGTATCCCCATTGCAAAGACGCCTCCAATGTATCTTCTTTCTTCTCACTAACGATGTATGATTTGTCGAAGGGCTACTTTTGCTCATTGTGTTTATATTGTGTTTACAGGCATATCTCGTTTGGAGTGTACTGTGTCGGAACCACCACTACCGTCGGCGTGTAGCTCGCCAGTGCACATGCAAGGATCTCCTCTTGCCACAAGAAGCTCTTCCCAGGAATCCCTGGTGACCCTAACCCGTCGAGTGGGTCAACACAAACAGGGTAAGGTTTACTGTGGTCATAATAGTAATACTGTTCCCTGTCGCCATTTATCATGGCATTGTCATTGTAGTAGTTCAAGTTGTAACAAGTTCATGGCAATATTCAGTGAAGTGTGTTCCTCAAATATGTTGTGTAGTACAAAGCAAGTCAAAGTCATTATTTTGGTGAGCTCCAGTCTTTCCATTTTAGGAGGCACCTCCATCTTCCTTTTAGCCTTCCAAAAGCCATCTCAACAACCGACGTGAACTGCTCAGCCTGTAATTGTAGGTGTGCTGTTCAGGGGTCAGTCTCCCGGTGTCCGAAAATGGTTTCATTAGCCATCTTTGCATTGGATAGGCTGGGTCACCAATCAGTTATTGTCCCACATCACAGCCAGAGATGGCCATTTTGTTTTGGCCTAGCAACACTCCATCACTGATAGCCACCCAAAGATTGGATTGTTTTAGCACTCTAGCATCATGTACACTACCTGGGTTGCCAACACACACATCCCAGAACATCCTCCTGCCATCAACAACAGCCTGTAGAACAACATAATGCCATTATTTTCTGTTACAATATTCTTTGGGATAATTTTCTGGTGCTAAAATAGGGATGTGGCTTCCATCTATTGCACCAACACACTATGGTGCTCTCCAACGGTTGTTGAAAAAAGTGGCCATTTCTACCAACTTCTCCACATCAGGGAATTTTATATGTAGCGGAAGCAGAACTTCCATGGTTGACCTGCATAAATCCTGAACACAGACACAAACGGTGCTTCGGCCTACCCCGAAAAGATGGCTGATGGCTCTGTATTCTCCGCCGGTGGCCAGCTTCCAGAGGGCAATTGCAACCCATTTTTTATTGGGTATACACAGATGGTAATTTGTGTTTCTTCTCCCCAAAACGCTGCTGAGCATGTTGCAGATGTACTCAAAGGACTCCCTGGACATGCGTAAATTCTGCATGAACTGCTGAGGGGAGAAGTCTGAAGCAATGGTGTCCCACCAATCGGAAGATCTGGGCTGTGTCCAAATAACACGCAACCTCCGCCATTTCAACACGATCTGTGGAAATAACATTCAGAATCCGTTTTAATGTTATACCATAGTAATTAATGCTGCAAAGCTGGGTATTTTGAGCTTGGCGCATGCAGAGAACAACAGCTAGCTCTAACGCCATCGAATAGGACATATATTTACCTTCTTTTTCCTACGGAATCGTCGTTGAAGTAGATGCTGAAGACCGCAAAGAAGTCTTGAATTTCGCATGTGATGTTTGTAAAGTTCCAAGTAAAGTCGTCCCTTGTAAATTCATTCCTTGTAAAGTCGTCCCATGCCTTCCATTTTGTTTTCATAAGAGCATAACCAAAGCGAACAGCGCTTCAATACAATCGGCCATTGTTGTTGTTGTCGATGTGAGGGATTTCCGCCCGGTTTGGTTTTATGAAGCAGGCACGTAAACGGTTACGTCATGACGCAAACGATGAGGCAATGACGCAGTACCACCCCGGCTCTGTGTGGTGTGAACAAAGCGGAAGCAGAAAAGGGAAACCGGAGTTGAACCAGAAAAGCTCTAGCACGGAGCTAGAACGGGAAAAGCGCGAGTGTGAAAGCCGCATCATGAGTCCTCTGCTGTTTACTTTATTTCTGGAACCCCTGGCCACCGCAATCAGGGAAGAAATTGGTATAAGAGGAGTTTTACAGGGGGAAAGGGAACACAAAATGTTCCTATATGCGGACGATATTTTATTACTTATCAAGGATCCTATTTCGTCAATCCCTAGTGTTCTATCTACAATTGAATCCTTTTCGAAAATATCAGGCTATAAGGTAAATTGGCAGAAATATGAATGTATGCCCATATCAACTGGATGCAACCAATCAGCGGTGTCAACATTCAATTTTAAGTGGATCCCAGTTGGAATGAAATATCTTGGCATCAGGTTGTTTTCAGGGCTAGAAGACATAATCGCTATTAATTAGGGCTGTCAGTCGATTAAAATATTTAATCGCGATTAATCGCATGATTGTCCATAGTTAATCGCGATTAATCTGATTCGATTTTTTATC
The DNA here is from genome assembly GCF_949606895.1 of Notothenia rossii. Lineage (NCBI taxonomy): Eukaryota > Metazoa > Chordata > Actinopteri > Perciformes > Nototheniidae > Notothenia > Notothenia rossii. Next base: position 46,757,150 of record NC_136904.1, read on the forward strand.
TGTTCCAAACGTGCCTTAGAGGGATATTTTTCAAGTTTTTAATACTCTTATCCACATGTGAGTGGACACATATGCTTTATGCAAATGTTTGTTTATTATAATTTGAACAATGACAAATATTCTCATGAATATGAAACACACAACCTCTGAACATTACAAATATTCGTCTCAATTCAACCTGGAACCTCTCTCATACAATACAATACAAAGTGTGTGTGTGTGTGTGTGTGTGTGTGTGTGTGTGTGTGTGTGTGTGTGTGTGTGTGTGTGTGTGTGTGTGTGTGTGTGTGTGTGTGTGTGTGTGTGTGTGTGCGTGCGTGCGTGTGTGTGTGTGTGTGTGTGTGTGCCTGTGTGTGTGTGGAGAGACACTGTGATGGATCGTCGGAGATATGTGTAACTCTAAGGGATTAGTTTTGTATCATACAGATAAAGCAACACTTTCTCAGAATAAAGCAAAACTATGAGTTTAAAAGAAAAGAAAACTGAGTCAAGCAAAATAAAATAAATTTCAAAAATAAAACTATAAGTTGCAAACAAATCATTTGTGTAATCATGTAAACTATAAGTATTTTTTATTTGTTTTAACATAGGCTTTTGTTTGCAGTTCTTGTTTCTTCTTTCTCTATAGAGAACCACAGTGACGCGTCCAAAAACTCAGAAGTAAGTTAGCATTTTTAGCACTTCCAGTTCCTTCGTCAAAAAGCAATGCATTTTATCCATAGGGTTTTGGAAAATAGCTTGAAATAAGGTCTGTGGTTGACACAAATTTAAAAGATAAATCACGTTTTGTTCTACGACATTAAATACATCACCAGTGACCCCACTGGTGATTTTTGAAGAGTTTACGTGTCTGAAAAACGATGGTTGTTACCGAGTGGCTGAATAAGACGACAGAAATTGTCGAGGCCGTTGTACGTCATTACGCCTAACACGTAAACACTCCCGCTAAGTTTGTTTTCCCCTGTGTTCGGCTTGAAAGCAAGTGCATGCCTATCTTTATTATCTGTATATCTATATCTGACCATTAGAATCTGAATTTTGAAATTGTCGTTTTTAACACCGTAGTTTTACAAATGATAGAATAATTAATTACCAGTGTTTTCCAATTTTACTCGACAGTTCGTTTCGTAAGCTAACGTTAGCTAAGGCTAGCGCTACTAGTTAGCAATGCAATGGTTTGTTGCTTTGCTCCGGGTTGCAGCCACAGGTCTTCGCATGAAACGTGCTTGTTCTATCGTTTCCCGGCCAATGTTTTCCAAAGGAGAGTCTGGATTCGTGCCATGAGGTAAGCTGACGTTACATTTTTGTCCATATCACGGTGAAATGTAAATGATGGGTAGTGACTGTATCGCTGTTTTAGAGATGGCGCTGCTGAAAAGACCGCAACATAAGTAAAGATAATGAATAAATCCTATTAAAACCTGTGTGGCTTATATGATAAGTCTAATTCGTACAAGCAGCATAACGTTTCACCATGTAACTAAAGATTGTAGTCAGGGAAATCAGTTTGACATATTGAACTAATAACAAATCACCTCTGGCTGGCAGAGAACTCTCTGCTCCATAGCTTCTCTTGGACGTAAAATCACATGTACATTTTACATTTATATTCAATTTAATATTCCATCCCTCACATACTTTTGTATATATAATAACTTATATTTTGTTTTTCTTGTTATGCTGCTGCAACACAAACATTTCCCAAATTGGGATCAATACAGTAATATCTTATCTTAATTAATTAAGAAATATAACTATTATAATTAGTGTAGCAGCTGACACCTATTTTCAATATGGATTAATCTACCATTTATTTCTTTAGTTCAATTTTCATCTATAAAAATGTGAAAATAGTGAAAATGTTCACGAGACTTATCAAAGTGCAAGGTTATATCTTTAGATGCTTTGTTTTAGCCTATGTACTGTATGTCTTAATGCTCTTATATGTGATGGGGTGACTTCCATGAAACTAATATTTTATATCTTCCCAACAGACGAGCTGACAGGAAACCTAACACTCTAACAACCACAACATTGCAAAGGCGAGTAAATGTAAATTAAAAAAGATTCACAATTTTTTTATTTCTTCTTCTTTCTTTCAGTGAGGTGAAGCTCACCTTGCACTTGGTGCCAGTAAGGATGTTCCTCACGCAGGCTGAATGTTTCTCCTTCCTTACTGACACAGAAGCCCTTGATTTGCAATGCTTCACTAATTGTCATTTCCCTGGCTAGGGACACTTTACCTCCAGCACAGTGGAAGACCCTACCAGACCATCTGGAGATGCCCCCAACAATCCTGACTCATGGACCTGCATCTGGGTTGCAGTGGTGAATGCCCTGACGCCCTCACATTCATTCATAGTCCCCCACTGTACAGACAAAACACCATCAAGGGCCGGTTGTTGCCCTAGCACCCTGGCAATAAGGGAAGCAGTCACACGCTTTGACCTCAGGACAGCTCCAAAGTTGCTGGCAGTCAACCTTCCTTTCCTGAACAAATGCCAGTTTGGGTTGGTTCGCTGACCAGTGGTAGCCACCTGAATTGCCCTCTGTTGCTCTTCAGACAATGCCATGCTTGCCACAATTGCCTCAGGTCCCTGATGCCCAACAGATTTGATAATTTCAGGAACAGTAAGTGTTTCCAAGCTGTAGTGTTCCTCTTCTTTTTACGTAACCATTTCACCAGGAGACTATGCTCCATTTCAAACACTGAGTAAGTGCATTGAACAAATCAATGACTGGATGTGTCAGAACTTTCTCCAATTAAACAAAGATAAAACTGAGGTAATGGTTTTTGGAGCCAAGGCAGAACGTATAAAAGTTAGCGCTGAGCTTCAGTGTGCAATGTTCAAAACAACAGATAAAGCCAGAAATCTAGGTGTAGTCATGGACTCTGACCTGAGTTTCAAGTCACATTAAAACAGTTACTAAATCAGCTTACTATCACCTAAAGAACATATCTAGGATTAAAAGACGAATGTCACAGCAGGATTTGGAAAAACGTGTCCATGCTTTTATCTTCAGTAGACTGGACTACTGCAATGGTGTCTTCACAGGTCTCACTAAAAAATCTATCAGAAAGTTTCAGCTGATTCAGAACACCGCTGCTCGAGTCCTCACTAACACTAAGAAAGTGGATCACATCACTCCTGTTCTGAAGTCTTTACACTGGCTTCCTGTGTGTCAAAGAATAGATTTCAGAAAACTGCTGCTGGTTTATAAAGCACTGAATGGTTTAGGCCCAAAATACATTTCTGACCTCCTGCTAAATTATGAACCATCCAGATCTCTCAGGTCTTCAGGGAATGGTCAGCTTTCTGTCCCCAGAGTCAGAACTAAACATGGTAAAACAGCGTTCAATTATTATGCTCCAAATATCTGGAACAAACTCCCAGAAACCTGCAGGTCCGCTGCAACTCTGACTACTTTTAAATCCAGGCTGAAGACTTTTCTTTTTGTCGCTGCTTTTAATTGAACTATTCATATCTTAGACTGCACTGTAACTTTTATCCATGTATTTTTTCTTTTAATGTTTATTTTATTAGCTTTTCTTTTTAATGACTGATTTTAAATGCCATTTTCTTAATGTCTTTTATTTTTTGTAAAGCACTTCAAATTGCCTTGTGTTGAAAAGTGCAATATAAATAAACTTGCCATGCCTTGCCTAATAAAGATTTCATGTGACACATAAAATGGATTTGTTGATGGGAATTAATGTGAATAAATTAACTCTAGGTTAACGGTACTCTTGCTATCACTACTCACCGACACTATAAACCTTGTCCCTCATGCTAGCCCTGACAACACCGGTAAGCACACCTTCATCTAGGCTGCACTGTTTTGCGTGTCTCTCCTATCTACACTCTTCTTGTCATCTTTGTAAAACGATATCAGACTGGTAATTGACACAGCCATGACTTCTAGTTAAATTCAGTGTGGCTAAAATGAAAAGCTTTGTTAAAATATGCAAGCACGCGAAAGTCAAAGTCAGCTTTATTGTCAACAATTCTACATGTGTTATACATCGAGAAATCTCGAAATGTCCTTTCCCACAGTGTGACATGTATACATAAAACAAAACAAAAAGGGCCTAGATAACCGGGGTATACAGTTTAAAATGTTTATAATATATTTAAAGTGTTCAAAGTGCAGTTTCAGTGCAAGTCAGTTGAAACGATCTTAAGTTGGCGTGACGTTGAAGTACCCCTGCTGCTGTACTGGCTTGTAGTTCATCTATAGCAGGGGTTCTCAACCTTTTTTGGGCCAGCGCCCCCCTGTCCATTATCCAGGTCTCTTACAGGTGGGAACATCGAGGTCCAAAAGATCTCTGAAGCGGATCTTCAAGTCGGCATTCACCATCCTCAGGTGGTCTGTGTAAATGAGGAGGCGCTCATCGGTAATAGCCTCAGACACCTGCAATGAGTATAACCAGGAAATTGTTATCGGTGCAGAATGTTACCATCCGATTTTAAACTGGTTATTTTATTGCTAATTAGTTTACTAATTGATGTTTCTTTATTCTCATAATACATTCAGAACATAAGTTATTTATACTAACCAGGAACACAAATATAGTGTTGCAAAGAGTAGCCTACATTTATTACATGTATTATTTATTATTATCATTATTTAGTAGCCTAGGCTAGATCACCTTGGTCAACAGCGGGAAATGAGCAAACTGCCTCCTGCCTATGCTCTGCCGGTATAGATCCAGCCTGGAGGTGAGACTGTGGATGACCGCCTTGCTCTGGATCAGAGTAACTCCTTTTCCTTGGAGCTTCAGCGTGACTTCATTCATTTTGCCAAAGAAGTCTGCGAGGTACATGATGTCGCAGCGGCTGGATGACACCTGTTCCCCGAGAGCTGCATCCACCTCCTCCAGGAACTCCACGATGCTGTCAAACAGCTCACAAAAACGAGCAAGGCAGTTTCCCTTTGAGAGCCAGCGGACATCAGTGTGGAGAAGAAGACGCTCAAAGGTCTCATCATTTTCCTGACACAGCTGTCGGAACAATCTGTTATTCAGGGCGTGGGCTTTTATTTTGTTTATTGCCTTTACTGCAACATTGAGAGACTCATGGAGAGGTGGACTTTTAGATTTGGCCACAAGGTTGTGGCGGTGCAAGACACAGTGGACTGTGAGGACATGCGGGACCTGCTCCTTCAGCAGAGTGGTGAAGCCACGGTACCTGCCAACCATGGAAGGGGCACCGTCAGTAGCACATGCGAGGATGTTGTTGATCGGGATTGATTTCTCCTGTAGATAAGCATCCAGTGCATTAAAAATGGTCTGGCCCTTGGTGTCTGTGACCAGATATTTGGAAAATAAAAATTCCTCAGCCACCTCCTGACTGTTGGAGGTGCTATAGCGGACATAGGCCATCAACAGAACATTGTTGTCAGAAGTGGTTGTCTCATACAGCTGAAGGCTGAATGGAGTTTCCCGCAGGATGGCACACAGCTGCTCCTCTGTATCAGCGCCCATTTCATCAATCCTGCGTGCTACAGTGTCATTACTGAGTGGGATGGATTTCAGCACCTGTGTGGGATCACGCTCCAACACAGTAGATATGACCTCTTTGATGGCAGGGAGTACCAACTTCTCTCCGATTGTGAAGGGCTGCCCACACTTGGCTATCAGCAAGGAGATGTTATATGACGCTATTAGCCCGCTGTCAGTCTGGGTGGTCTTCCTAGCGAAGAGACTGCTGATGGTGCTCCTACCATGTTTCTCTTTGAGGGCCTGGAAGAACGGACGCTCCTTATCTGCCTTATCCGGGTGGATCTTGGTAAGGTGCTCCTTTAAACGTGAGGGTTTCATTCCCTCATTGGAAAATACATGTTCGCAAAGTAAACACATTGGGAGTTGTGCATTGGTAGGAGACGGTATGAAGCCATAGCTAAGATATTCAATAGAGTACTGTCTGCATTTTATCTTTTTCACGGCCATTTTGCTGATGTGATATGATTTTTGTTGTTTTATGATGCTAATATTTAGGGGGGGGGGGGTAGTGTCACGATATGGCGGCAAATGCTAGAGGGCTAGCTGGTGACATGACAAGACATCGTGCCGGGAGCGGACCGGAAGTCGTTGTCATTTTGAACAAACAGAGCTCTGTGTGGAGCAGCCTGGCTAGCCAGCTCTTCCATGTCGTAGCAGACATAGAAAAGGGTATTATTTTTCATAAACTGACCACTTAGTTCGAATCTGTTAGTGGAATTTGTCATATCAAAACATATCAAAATGTAACAAAGTGACACAGATTATTAACAGTCGGGATCCCAAAATTACAACGACTTCCGGTCCGCTCCCGGCTGCTTTTTGTAGGGTACATTCGTAAATGCGCTCAGAGCGCTCCGAGCGTCCCCGTTCCACAGTCCAGAGCGCTGCACTCTGAGCGCTCACAGCTGGGTGCTCTGGCGGAACAGACGGGTTGTCCGAGCGGACTGACCGTTCGTGCATTTACGAACGTACCCGTAATAACACTGCTGACAGCTGACCAATCGCAAGCAGAGTTGTGGTTTCCTATAGCAACAAAAGATGCTGACAGCTGCTTTTTTTTACAGGAAAAGACGCTGTGGCCAGCGTTTTTCATGACAAAAAGACATTATGCTTGAACGCCCCCCAAGAACACCTCAGCGCCCCCCTTTCAAAAATATTGCTTCCAGCGCCCCCCGATGTTCTCTGAACGCCCCCTGGGGGGCGGTACCGCCCCCGTTGAGAACCAGTGGGCTATAGCATAACGTTAGCATTTTGCTTCTGGCGACTAGATTTATGATTCAACAATTATAAAAGTAGGGTTGACATGTGGAGTTTATCCGGCTGAACAAAACGTGATCCCTCTCTTAAATGTGTGTCAACCACAGACCTTATTTCGAGCTATTTTCCAAAATCCTATGGACAAATTGCATTGGTTTTTGACGAAGGAACCGGAAGAAGTTTACTTCCGGGTTTTATGACGCGTCACTGCGGTTCTCTATGATCCGACTTTTGCTCTCGCTGCAGCACTCTCATTTGCGCTCCTTCACTTTTTGTTTGAGATTCTGACAGAAACCTCCCAGGTGGGCAGGACTTTCAGGGGTAAGTCCCCATTGGCTACTCAATTTTTGAGTGAAATCCCAGTCCTCCAGCGATTGTACAGTGCAGACAGCTGCGGTGTGGTAGCTGAGCGTGGATAGAACACACCCAGAAGAACCAGCATTTCAATTATTATAATACTACAAGTAAAAATAGATGCAAGTATTGATCATTTGTGTTGTTTGTACTGTACTATACGGTCTGTTTCTTTATTGTGTTAAAGTGAGAAGTAAAGCTGTGCTATGAAAATTAGCTTTTGCTACTTTTAGATCCATCCAAGCTAAGTAGCCTAACAGTTAGCTGCATAGCTAGCAGTGAGTGAGCGTTCAGACACCGGTGTAGGTACCATTGTCACTGCCCGATCTGCAGCTCTGCCCGATCTGCAATGCGCATGTGCGAGATGGTCCGCCATATTGGACAACTCCGGACGGCAACCCAAGTAGGACAACATCACAGTGGCTTTTGGCAAAGCTCAAAAGGAAAACTCGAGAGAGATGGGTTATTGTTATTACAACGTGACTTCACTATTATTTAACAACTCTTTTTATTGGGTTCTTTTATTTGGGGTTAAGTACATTGTCAGAATAAGTGAGAAATGGATTGAACTTCTGTTAGACAGCTATATGCCATACATTTTTGCATACATTCACAGTAAATATGTATTCAGTATGATAGCTGTCTAACAGAAGTTAAATTAATGTCTCACTTATTCTGACAATGTACTTAACCCCAAATAAAAGAACATAATAAAAATAGTTGTTAAATAATAGTGAAGTCACGTTGTAATAACAATAACTCATCTCTCTTTGCCAAAAGCCACTGTGTCAATGTTTTCCTACTTGGGTTGCCGTCCGGAGTTGTCCAATATGGCGGACCATCTCGCACATGCGCACTGCAGATCAGGCAGAGCTGCAGATCGGGTAGTGACAGGGCCCACTGTCACTACCCGATCCGTCCCCCTGCACTCCGGACGGCAACCCAAGATGGACACTTGACACAGTGGCTTTTAGCAAAGCTCAAAAAGGAAACTCGAGAGAGATGAGTTATTGTTATTACAACGTGACACCACTATTATTTAACAATAATGTTGTCAGCTGTTGGCGGCCACTGTAGGTCTTTGGACTCTCTGAAAGCCTGCAGAATATTCTGGCGGAGTAGGAAAGCAACGTTTTTGTACTTGTCTGTGGTTCCGAGAGTGTAAGCTCGTGCAACGGCATTCGATACCGTGATTTTCAAGCTGTACACCAGCCAGAAAGAAATGGCATCAGCATTGTCGTGGTCAACTCTCGTAAACTGGATATGCTCCTAGATTGGATCTTTCTGTAGCCGTTTCAGGAGTTTCTCTGAGCGATAATTTGTGTTCTCGTGCCCATTCAATTTCAGCTCTTCCACATACAGCAAGCGCAAGGAAGATAGCTGTCGGACCTCATTTTGCTGGACTACATGAGTTCCAATGTTTTCCAGAACTGAAACAAATGCCTTTTCATGGGAGGCTGACATGAAAGCTTGGTTAGTATCCTTAGCTCCTGCTTTAAGAATACTGCTGCGCTCGTAGTTGGCTAATGCTGTGCGGAAAGATTTAAAACACGACTGATGGTGTTTAGCCTCACAAGCAAAGAGGTCTTTGCCCTTCACTTGTCTTTGAAGTCAAACTAGACCCATTTTCTTTGATGATTCTATTTGCTCCCATGCATTTTCTTTGTTCTTATAAGATGGGAAGTATTCAGGTCTCTCAGTTTTACGATGACCATATTTGATCTAAACTTTGTCGCAACTAACTAATTTTCGTTCGGGTTTTTTTTGGTGTGAACGCAACTTTTCGGAACTATTGTGGGAAAAGTACTCCGGTGTGAAAGCGCCTAAAGACACTCTGTTATACAATCAGAACTTTTGAAAATTATAACAGATGTTCTTAGAGCAGCCATCATGTTCCACAGTTTAACCTGTTAAGCCCTGGGCCTATTTTTCAGGCCTCAGGCTCGAAAATGACATGCCCAGAATGAATGATTATATCTTCACAACTAAAAGGGGTATATGAATAATATTTGTTATCAAAGCAATGATACAATAAATAAATCTATTACTACACGACATATTTAAAAAAATGAATGCCATTTTAGTTTTTTGTTACTTTGTTCTGAAAGCTGAACCTGCTGCTCCTTACAGAGAGAAGAGGGAAGAGGCTGTGTGAATGACTTTACATTGTGGATAAGGGTGGATAGCCCCCATTGTTCTGTGTGTCAAAATGAAAGACAGCCCACATATGCAACTAGACATGAGTCTAGTTGAGTTAGCTACTTACCTTGTTTGTTTGAAGGTTGAATGTGTGTGTGTAGCCAAGTTAGCTACTTGTTTGTTTTTGGCGGAAACATTTTTTCACTACTGCCAGAGCTGTATACTAGCATGCCACAGATACATGTGATCACTTTGGGAATTGTATTATTGTGATCTTTGACCATCAAAACATGGGTCTAGACACGTTATTTGTTCAATTATCTGCAATATTGGCTGAGATAGAGTGAAAAGTGTGAAAATTCAGTCTTTGGTAATGGTGACACTAATTTGCATAAAAAATACATGTGGGAGATTCAGACAACATTTTAACATAGCTCATCATTTTCGACATACTTTTTCCACTTAGGAAACACTGATTATAAGAATATTTCTGAGTCGGTGCAAAATACATCGTTCTTGGTACAAGACTAAAATGCAATTTTCTTGTAATGGCGGCACTAATTAGCATAATACCATGCCACAGACACATGTGATCACTTTAAGGATAGTTTTATTGTGTTCCTTGACCCTCTAAACATGGATCTGGATACCTTATTTGTTCAGTTATCTGCAATAATGGCTGAGATATAGTCAGGGCCCTGACCAATTTGAGGCCCCAAGCGAGATTGTGTGATGGGGCCCCCCCCCTAAAACAATTGTTTTGGACACCAAGTAGTTTGGATTAAAAAAATGTTTGGGAGACTAAGTAGTTTTCACACTTTTTTTTATCATTAACAACAAGTGCATGTATGTCTTTCATTATGCATTTACAAGTGAACACGTCTGCATTTCTTGGATGTAAAGTCATCAACAAGGTCATCGTATGACAGCTGCTGTGCCAACTGTGCGTTGATGCTTATGATAGCCAGGCCACCTAAGCGTTCTTGTGCCATTGACGACCGGAGGTATGTCTTCATAAGCTTGAGTTTTGAAAAGCTTCTCTCAGCAGACGCAACTGTAACAGGAAGAGTTACTGCAATGCGGAGGGCAATCCAAAGATTTGGGTACAGTTCCTGTAACTCTTTTTCATGGAGAAATGACAACATCTCCAGAGCAGATTTTGGTAGTGGCAGCTTTGGGAGGTTGATGATCTCCTGGACCATCTCTGCACCATCAATATCAGACTCTCCTGCTGCAGTCAGTGTCTTCTCTACCTTGCTGCAGTGTTTCTGCAAGTCACCCCTGGGCATTCCTTGAAGCTGGCTGAAATTAAGCAGCACTCCAAATTTCTCCTTGACCTGACTAAGTGTCTCAAATCTCTCTTGCAGTGATTTGAGAGCAGAGTCAACAACAGTGTTAAAAAATGTCACCTCAAGCTTCTTCAGAGCATCACTGAAGGGCTCATCTGCAGTTTCATACCCAAACTGCCTTTTTGTACTCCTCAGCATCTTCACCTTGAGTTCTGGCTCTATGTTGAGGATCTCACAGATTTCCTTGGCAGTTGACTGAGCATCAGTAAACCCGGACTGTCTGTACGCTGCAAGAGAGGATTTTGCAGTTTCAATGAGTCTCACAGCAATGTCAAGTTGCATTGAACTGGACTGCAGGAGCTTATTCACCTGGTTTATGGTGGTGAGAATGTCAAACCATACCACTGTGCATATCAAAAACCTGTATGAAGCCACTTCTTCTGCCAGAGCCTGAGCTTCTACTTTGGAAAATTGTGTCATTCACAGTTTGCCTTGCCTCAAGGAGAGCTTCTCTGATTTCCTTTGTCTGATGTCTGATAGCGGCAATACTCTGAAGTCTGCTCTCCCATCTCACATCACTCCAGGACTTCAGTGTCACATTGACATGTTTGGTCAAGATGCTCCATCGCTGTGTTGCTCCTGAAAAGAAATTGAACAGCTTTTGCACATATCCATTATAGCCTACAGCATCTTTAGATGACTTGGCTGAATCTGCTATTACAAGATTCATGGTATGGGCTCCACCTGGTACAAACAGGGCTTTTGGGTTTTTGTTGAGCTGTCTTTCTTGTACACCTTGGTTCTTCCCTTTCATGTTTGCCCCATTGTCGTAGGCCTGTCCCCTGCAATTGTCAAATGGAATCTGCAGCTCTACAAGTTTGTCCAGTATCACATTTGACAGGTTCAGACCAGTAGTTTCCTCCACAACCACAAATCCTAGGAAGTACTCCTTAACCTCCGGCTTAGGTTCGAGTTCCACAATGTGCAGTACAATGGACATCTGTTCCTTGTGACTCACATCTGGGGTGCAGTCGAGGATAATGGAATAATACTTGGCCTCTTGCACACAGGAGACAATAGTTTCCTGGACTCTGTCACCAATTATCTGAATCCGTTCGTTTTGTATTCTCTGTCCAAGATAGTGAGTGCGGGTGTTCTCATCTTTTATTTTTGCAAGGTGATTTTCCATGACAGGATCAAACCTAGCCAGCAGCTCAACTTCCTTAAAAAAAGTTGCCGTTATCTAGCTCGTAAAGCTGAAGAGCCCCTGAAAGCCAGATTTCTGGAGACGTGTGAGGAGGTTTCGCCATCTTCTCCTCTCTCTCTCTCTAGCAGAGTCAGCTCCTGCTGGTCAATTATCTTGCTCTTTCTGAGACGTGTCTCAAGTTCCCTCCATTTTAGCATTGACTTTGTGTGATGTGGGTTGTTGTCATGACTCTTGAGAGCAGAGCTAATATTTGACCAATCACCAAAGCCCTCTGTAGTCAGCTTTACGTCTTTGCCACTAAAAAGCTTGCAAGCAAAACAAAACACAGAGTTGTTCTGCTTTGAATAAACAAGCCAACTTCTTGTCACCTTCTCTCCATTGGCAAGTGAATGATAGGACAGACCATGGTGAAAGCCTCTTCCATCGTTTTTAGGGTAAATGAAATTTGACCCAACTTTAAAAAGGCCCACGGGGCACAAATTCTATCCGTTCAGTATCTGAGAAGTGTGCTGGCCAAAGAGCAGGATCAATTGGTTGTGCACTAGTGACGGTGCTTGATACCTCACTGATTGATGGATCTTGTAATGTGCTGGGTGCTGCTGCGTCTGCAACTGTTGAGCCGCTGGTTGACGGGCCTGGCAGAGTATTGGTGGGTGCTACTGGGTCTGTACCTGAGCCACTGGTTGACGGGCCTGGCGGAGTGTTGGTTGCTGCTGGGTCTGTACCAGAGCCGCTGGTTAATGGGCCTGGCGGAGTGTTGGTTGCTGCTGGGTCTGAGGTGATGCTGGTTGATGGTGGGGTACTGGGTGCTGCCTTTGTGCCTCCCTTTTTCATAAATTTCAGCAATGACCCTGGAAATGCAGACAATAAATCCATCATTCAAGCAGAATTAAGATATGTTTTGATCTTAATAGTGCACTACAGAATGAATATAGTGAAAATACTAGCCTCAAAAAGATAAAAATATAATTAATGCAAATAAACTACTTCTACTACTAATAATAATCATAATCCTAATCAATTCAATAATATAAATACTATATTATTATAATATCGTTTAAATATAGTCAAGACGAAACATGCTTATTACATGCTCAAAAACTGATATTTCTTAAATCTGTATTCAAATGTAGCAATGTATCAACAACTACACAGCTACAAACACATTTCTATCAGTATGTATCTGTGTTGTGGTTGACATGATGATGACAGTTAGTAATTAAGGGGAGGGGCTGAGCATCACCATGAAATGTGCAAATTGACATAAAAATAAAATAAAAGGGGAAAAATGCTCCATGTTTTTTAGGCTGTACACTTTAACTATTATGTAAGCCAAGTAGACAGTGTATCATTCTTCCTCCTGTACATTAGCAGATAAAAGGCATCACATACTTGAATGAATGGTCAATAAAGAATGCTGGAAATAACTGCATCTCCATTAGCCTGCTATGCAGAGACTGCCTTCTTCATGTCGTGAATTGCAGCTGATGTGTTTAATATGGCAAAAGTTTGAAATGTGACTCATAATACAACATTAGCAAGTTTGGAAATAACCCACCTTCGAGTGATGCTCTAGTTTCTTCATGTTTAGTTTTTTTTTTCCTCTTGCTTGCGCCGGAATCATACTGTCTTTTTGCCGACATCTCGTCACCTGCTGCAATGATGATGGCGATTAATTGCAACGGTGTCGGGTTACAGACAGGCTCCCCTGTCACCCGCGCGTTTGCGCGTCAGCTGGGGTGGTGCGCGGAAGCCGCGCGGAGCCTCGCGGCTGAACTGCGCGGAAAACGCGGAGAGCTGAGGCCCTCTGGGCGGGGCCCCCTCGGCAAGGCGGGGCCCCATGCAGCCTGCGTGATTGGCCTGTAGGGAGGGCGGCCCTGGATATAGTGCAAGGTGTAAAAAGAGTGAAACTCGATTTTTAGGGTAAATAAACACTAATTTGGGGAAAAAATATACGTGGGACAATTTTTCAACTTTTTAACATAGCTAATCGTTTTCTACACCATTTTTTCGAATCAAGAAAAGCTGACGAGAAGTATATTTCAGGGGGTTGCATGATACCCCCTTTTACCCACTAGACCAGTGTTCACCAACCTTTTTAAGCCCAAGATCACCGACCTCGGCCGAGGTGAAAGGCGAGATCTACCTATTGCAGAATTGAGTGAAAAAGACGGCCCAGACAGTGCTTCCAATTTGAGGCTAATTGCATCTGAATTACTGTTACAATGAAGGCTCCATAATCAGCTCACAGCATATAGGCAGGGGTAAAGTGCTATGTGCGAGTGGGGGGCAGACCTCACCTCCTCTAGGGGGGTCCTCACCTCCTCTAGGTCCTCACCTCCTCTAGGGGGGTCCGGGGGGATGGACCCCTGGGAAGATTTTTTTTTAAATATTGAAGATGAAAGCATCAATCTGGTGCACTTTGAGAGCAACATGAAGAGATCTATGGATTCATCTCTCAGCACCCATATGAGACAGAACTGTAAACAGATTTTCTTTTTCTTCATGGATATTTTACAAATCACTCCCCTTTTAAACTGTATTCTTGTTTTATTTCATACATGTTTTTCATTAATTCTCTTATTGTTTGTATAACTATAATGATCATATGAAGGTGTGCCGCGGAAATAATCTTTTGAATAATTTGTGACAAAACCGTTCAAATCTAAACACTCAGAGTCCTTTAGCTCACCTGAGCCCCTCAGTCTGACAGGGGAAGACTCTCCTCCAGCTTGTTATGGAAACAGCTCCTTATGTCCGTTAGTGCAGCTAGCTAACCAGATGCTAACATCACGGTCCCCGCTAGCACCGGTCCCTCTCTCTCCCTCTCGCCCTCTCTCTCTCTATCACACTAAATGCGCTATTGCCACACACACACACACACACACACACACACACACACACACACACACACACACACACACACACACACACACACACACACACACACACACACACACACACACACACACACACACACACACACACACAGAGAGAACCGAGCTTTAATGACACAAGCACACGTGTATTTCCATGCAAATCTCTGATTGGTCTGGTGACTTGCCTCTGTTGCATTCACTGAACACGGGAAATTGCAGTCCTGCCGTCCTCTCTTGTGTCATGATCTCATGATGAGGTTCACATAAAGCACGGTTAATGTATTATATTATTGAAGTGTCTCAAATATACGTCAATCAAGTGGCACCTGCTAACGGGGTGGTGGATGATATTTTTACATCTAAAAACATATTTTTCAAACATTATTTTTATTTTATTTTTCTTTCTTTTGTTACTTTTTTTGTTAACGGTCCGCGATCTACCCGCACCACACTCGCGATCGACTGGTTGGTGACCACTGCACCAGACTAAAGGGCCTAGGAGTTTAGGATGGCCGAAGACACTACACTACCCATAATCCCCAGCTATCGTTTAGGACTACAGTCCCCGGGATTCATCTTCAAGCTCTTGGATTTGGATGTTGCCGTGGCAGTGCGCCAAGGTTACGCCGAGCGTCAAACAGCTGTTTGAAATGGAACGAAACCACGCCAGACTATCCAAAACTGGAATCGAATGCCCCCCCAGCTGGCTATTGTGTTTTGCAAAATTTTCTATGGGACGTCTTGACTGAACGTTTTCGTTTTTCCCACAATTAGAAGTGGCCAGTATTAAACACATTGGTGTTATCAAATTTAAAACATATAATTAATAAATGGGTGAAAATCGCTTGTGTCCATAATGCGCAGCATTAATATATACCCACATGACAGCACATTGTGACTTTGTAATTCTACTCCACTACAATAGGCTACATGCACAGTCACTTCCGCATTGTGCGTAATACTGCCCAACTGTTTCCGTTACAACAACACCAATGGTGACGTTCTACACTCGGTGTTTACAAGAGCTCCCGAAATTGAAAATTACCGATGTTCATCGAATTTGCAGGACGACTAAGTCCCCAGCCAGCAAATTGGACAAAGGGTTCAAGTTATGCATTATATATTCATGATTACAAAGGTAAGACAAAATTATAAACGGATTTACTAGTTAACTAGCTAATGCTAATTTAGGCTAATGTCAAATGCAAGCTTTTGTTGTACAAATTCGGTATTTCTAATCGACACGTGTGTCTTACTTTATGCACTCTATCTGATCCTAATTGTTTAAAACGTTAGTGGGCCTGGTTAACTAAAGTTAGACTTGTTATTAGCCACTGTTATGCTACATGGTAGAAAGGTAAGTGCCTAGCATTACATGCTATTACAATTTTTGTAAGAAACATAGCCATTGTGTTGACGTGAGAAATATATCTAACCCAACACTCTGTTTTTCTTTATTCAGTGTCCAACAAAGACAGTCTGACAGGTCAGGTCAGCGTGAGAGCCTTGTGCTACCGGTCAATGAGGAAGAGTGAGACACCGCACAGTTTTAGTGTAGGGAGGCAGTATTGACACTTTGTTCCCCCCTGTTTATTGAGTTTCAGTTAGTTTCAGTTAGCATTAGTTTACCTTAAGGGAATCTCAAGAGTGTCTTACTTCTCCCTGCTTTATCACAACTGATTGGTCAGATATTATTACATTAATTATGGATGTGTACGTTTGGGGGTTCAAATATATAGTCAAAACTGCTGAAATACAATTTTCAAGGCATCTTAGTTTCCAAAGAAGGTTCATTGTGGTATTGTAGGGAAAGAGGGTAACACCAAGCATTCAGGAATACATGCTTCTTCTAGGTCTAGGATATGGATCAGTAAAAATAACCAATCATTCTACTCATAATAATAACCTCCTGGCTCATTTACCACAAGTGAGGTTACTAATCACTAGTATTTCTTCTCTCTTTTTTAGATAACGCTTCGTGATTCATCACCAGTGGTGCTCACGCACAACCAGTGCTCCTGTGTTGCAGGATGAGGAGAGGAGCAGAGATGGAGCCCACAGTAGCAGCTGAATACAGTAGACTGGCAAATGTGAACTACTCCCCTTGTGCCCTTGTCATCCCCCCTTCTACCCCCTGGCTTGGTGCCTCCCCTGATGGAGTTGTTTTTGACCCAACAGAATATCCCCAATTTGGCCTTGTTGAATTCAAATGTCCCAAATGATGTCGACTGCAAATATGTGGATGGAAGCTAAAGAAAAGCCATGCATATTACTGGCAAGTACAGGGTCAACTTCTTGTATCTGGGATGCAGTGGTGTGACTTTGTAGTGTGGGCACAGGAGGACTACCTGGTGCAAATAATATACACAGATCCAGAAGTGCAAAGAGCAATCAGAGAAAACGTTGACTTTTTTTTTTTTACACATACATGCCGAAGTACCTGTCATTAAAAAAGTAGTGGGCACTGTAGCCATTGTTAACTCTGTAAGCAGTTAGCTGCTAGACCCTGGCTCAGCCGTATTTTTTTTGAGGAGGCAATCCCTCAATCATATGTTCTTAATTTTAAAATGTAGCACCTTCAAAGACTTCATGACAACAAATTTGATTTCAATATTGTATTTGATACACATAATCGTTTCCTCAAATTATTGTACTTTTTATTCAATTGCAACAATTGTTTGTCACTTTTCATATATGTAAATAAATATACAATTGTATTTAAAAAAGACAATAAAGTGAACTGTTTTTTTTGTAATTAATAGTAAATCATTTCATTTGTCAGAAAAATCATTAACGCATTGTAATTTGCAATTTACCATTTATTCACAACAAAACACTATCGTGTGTTAGGCAACACAGGATTACGTTGTGCTCACCCAGCTTAATCACAGCTACCTGCACAGGTGACATCATTTAAATAGTTGCGCCATTGTGTGGTCAAATAATAGTTGGATTGGCTGATTCTCTTGTCCATCTTGTCTTATTTCACCCATGTCTTGACCAGTGCTTTGTTCTGATAGTTTGACAGCATACATGCTACTGCAAACAGTTGGTTGATGTTGTAGGCATGGGACAGGAGGATGACACCATCAAAAAGTTTGTTCTCTTTTATCCTCCTAATGAAACGCTCCACATGAACCCTCAGTCTGGCAATGGCCTGTGTTTCCGTCACCTGATAGGCTGGCATTTGCTTCTGCTTTGACAAAAAAGGTGGGCCGTACACTTTGCATTTGCAGCAATCGCTGATCAGGAAGCCCTTATCTACCATCACTGCCATGTTTTCAGTCAACAACGCAGCTATTCCAGACTGTTTGAAAATCTCCTTGTCGCTGACAGAACCACCATACAGACTGGAAACAAATGTCACTGCGCCATGTAGGGCTATGCCAACCAGGGCTTTCATGGTGCAGTGAGATTTGTATGTAGAATACATTTCACTTTGGAGGAGGAGTGAGGATGGTGTTTGACACCTCAGCTCTGTGCAATCCAGGATCACCTGTGTGTCTGGGAAATCTTTGAATGCCTCTTGGAGGTGGGCTTGAACTTCTGCAGGTGTAAGCCAGATGCACTGTGACCCCAATAAAGTTGTAAGAAAACTCGTCCATGTTGAAATGATGTGGCTCATAGTGGACTGGTGTACGTAGAAGCGGTTTGCAAGGTCCCTCTCTTTCAAACCCACCGACAGAAAGCAGAGAAAAAGGAAGAACTCATCAATTGGCTGAAGCAGCTGCCTCTGGAAGATACAAACAAAAAAAGGGTACTATATTAATGTCATGAGTGTAGCACACCATAGGAAAAACATTAAGTTGTTTTAGTTCTCTGATGTATCCAAAAAGGATTGAGTACTATAGCCTTTTAAATCCGTGTATCTACTGTCCAATTGTTTTTCTTTATTAAACACGTAAACGGAAGAGCGTCTGAGAGGCCTTTTTGCTTTTTATTTTTTACCTTACTAAATGGTCAAATGGTCCTTGGAGCGAGGGGCGGGGCGAAACTCACGGAAGTGATTTCAAAACAAAAGCACTCGTTTGCTAAAATCACACTTTGAATCACTACAGTATCCTGCTGAAGGAACGGTGATTATTATAAACAAGGGGAATTTAGCGATCACAACGAAAACGGCTAAGACACATATTGAGCCCAGAAAATGAATGTTATTAAGGGCTATAAATATAATAAGCCTCTGTCTAAAATGGACAACATTGTTAGGAGATTTAAACTATACAGCGGTTCTGCACTGCTGTCACTCAGCCGCTTCTCGCGTTTGTTTTTCAAATCAGCTGCTCTTTATTTTTCCTGCTATATTTGATGAGTGATACAAATATTTGTTTCCACAAGTTCTTAAAGTCCATGAAATGTCCAAAATAAACCTTATTCTGTGTTAATACATCGCTTCATCACTTTCCACTGTTTCATTTGACATATCAACATCAATGATTCTTCCCATAAATACCCCCCAAATAACATGAAATGCGTGCCACTTTCCCGTGTTATTCCTCTCCGGTAGCAAAAAGCTTGCCAGCCATTAACCCAGCTATGTGACGTCACACGTGGCAAACACCAGCCTCGTCTGGATTGTTTGTTTTGTATCCTTCCGCTATTTTCGCTCAACATATGTGTAACCGGACCTCGCTAAACTTTTTTTTATCTAACAATTCATGATGGTGAAGCGACGTGTAGTTCAGTTTTGTGGTAATTCAAGCCTGTCAGGTCACAGTGTACACGAATTTTCGGCAACCCCTGGCACGCGTGCCAGCATTGGCACGCGGCACCGTAACCAGTGGCACACTAGGAATAAGTGGAATAAGTGTGCAATAATATTTAAATTGTATTTTCGGATCCTGAACGAGACCGCCGCCAGAGCGCGTCTACCTGCAGAAGGAAGCCATGCACGCAACGCAGCCCCGCTCTCTTTAACTCCAGGTGACTTTCTGCCGCTTTCCTCCGTGGTGCAGTGCTGATCGTCTCACCACAGAGGAAAGCACTTCACAAATTGCAGTAGGCCTACCCATAAGGAGCTGTACAAATGCCGCAGTTTTTGCGTCTGTGTCTTTAGTTGAAAGCCCAGTGGCGATCTGCTCATCGAAATAATATGCTACAAAGGGGCGGACTGGCCATCTGTGTGTTGAACTTTCCTGTCGGCTCCCAGACCGTAGTCGAGGAGGAGGGCAGAAGCAACAAGCTTCAGGTTCAATAACCCACTTTAGCTTAAATGACTGGAGAGTGGCGAGCTCTTCTTGGGAGGCCGTTGCATTTATTTAGCTGTTCTTCTGTTTCACAAAATACATCACAGACCTCTGTTTATCTGCTGCCTCGTTTCACTTCCAGAAACATACACACGTTCCCTCACTGTCGCTCTGCCATCCACACACACACATGCACAAGCCACACCCCTCTCTCTCTCTCTCTTAAAGGGACAGCGATCCCATCTCACTTTGTATGACCCTAATATCATAACACGTGTGTTCTGGAGAATCACAGAACGGACGATTGTCCTTATTATTATGCCGTATAACCCAATTATATATATGTGGTAAATGTGTAAGTTTCGTTGACAGGTCCACACACTGCTTCCCCGCAGCGAGGCTACCGCCCCCCCCCCCGTTGATAATTCTCGATCGTCGGCACGCTGATAACAATTTTTTTTTTTAAATGGCACTTCATATCAAAAAGGTTGCCGACCCCTGCACTATAGTATCCTGCTGAAGGACCGGTGATTATTATAAACAGGGGGGATTTAGCGATCACAACGAAAACGGCCAAGACACATATTGAGCCCAGAAAATGGATGTTACTAAGGGCTGTAAATATAATAAGCCTCTGTCTAAAATGGACAACATTGTTAGGAGATTTAAACTATACAGCGATTCTGCACTGCGGTCAACTCAGTCGCCTCTCGCGTTTGTTTTTTCAAATCAGCTGCTCTTCATTATTCCTGCTATATTTGACGAGTGATACACATATGTTTTACCACAAGTCCTTAAGAAAACGGACACTGTTGGACTTGGTTCTAGTTTGACTTCTACCAGAAATAAAATGAAGTACTTTTGCTGTGTACTTTGTGAATAAACCTCTGTCAGAGTCCCCTCCATAGTAGGCGACATAATGCATGTTTTTCTGCTATCTTTGATGAATGATAAAAATATAATTTTAACATAAGTTCTTAATGAAATTGATACTGTTTAACTTTGTATTAGTTAGCCTACTACTTACAATACATTGAAGTACTTTTACTGTGTATTTTTTGAGAAATACTCTGTCAGAGTCCCCTGCTGAGAACAAAATCAAGCCACTTCTGCTAAATTTGAAGAGGGAATTATTTTTTGTCATTAGTTCTTCGTGAGATTGATCCTGTTGGACTCAGTAGGCCTACTAGTGAAACTACCCCCGCAAGTACTATGAAGTACTTACTGTGTACTTTTCCAGTACTCCTCTGTCAATGTCCCCTCCTGAGCTGCTATTTTGAATAAACGTTAAAAAAAAAAACTTTCTTCATGAGACTTATATTGTTGGACAGAGTATTTTAAGAGGATGGTAGGCTTGATAGCCTATCAGCAATATTTCCAGTCAGTACTCCGGCAGCAGCATTTTTACCCCTTGGAAAGTCTATAGAGTCTGGCCTGGATAGCTGGTCTATCCTTCAGCACACTGACACGCTCTGTCACTCTTGTTGGCCCCTTATGCAGCTGCTGTCTTTTAAAATATGATTATTTCTCTGCTACTAGTTCATTCCTCGCAGATTCTTCCATTAGTCCCAGTTATTAGCCGCGTTCACACCGGAGTACTTTTCCCACTTTAGTTCCGATATAGTTCCGAAATGTCGCGTTCACACCAAAAAGAGCCGGAACTAAAATTAGTTCATGAGAACCTTTTTACCCCCTTTTCCGTCCCTGCTAGAGAGCAGGGACTCTCATGCGGCTCTCTTGTGAGAAAAGAGCTATATTTCTGATTGGCTGGGCGGATTGCAAACCATGCCCCGTAACACTCAAAAAAAGTGTTGTGAAGCCACCATTTTATTATCCTCGCATTGGCATTATTAGCATTAGCATTAGCCCAGCGCAGAAACGCAGAGAGACTAATTTATGGCAACACAAAATAAAACATGGGAGCGGTGGAGATGAGGAGGTGTCGGCGTTCTGGCGATTTACCCGGAAGGCTTCAGTAGAAGCTGCTGGGAGTCCCAGCAGCTTTTACTTAAGCCAGTCCCCAACTCCGGGGACTTGCGGCCGGGGATTTTGGACGCCGTGAAGTTGTTTGCGGCCTGCCAGTAAACCCAAAGCAGAAGAAGAAGAAGTGACGTCAACGGCTTCATTTGCCTAATCCACCCCCAGGGACTTATTCCGGTGTGAACGCGATCTGTACTTAGTTCATCAGAACTAAAGAGTTCTGATGAAGCAAGTTCTCATGAACCTTTGTGGGAAAAGTACTGCGGTGTGAAAGCGCCTATTGCATGTCAGTCAGTAGAGCTTTGAAAAATGTGTCCAATTCAACAAAATGTTTTTTTGTGAGTAGACCAGAGCTAAATTATAGATTGTTTGATTGTGTAATTACAAGGTGAGAGAAAATAAATCCACATCCTCCTATGAAACATATTACAACATTTATTTCCTTTTTCATTTTATACTTACTTACTTGCATTACTAAATGATATCTTCCCCAGCCTCAAGGAAATAAAATAAAAATAAATGGATTCATAGTTTTAAAAAATTGATACAAATGTATAAATTAATAATATTGTGTGCAAACATTTTGAAATTATTTCTCGCAAAAAACTTTCTAAATTATAGTAAACTATTAAAAAAGTGTTGGTCAATATACGTTTTTCTGCCTAAAATAGTTGCAATTGAACGTGAACTATATCAAACGCCACATGCATGGCAATTAACCCATTTTTGCCCGCTATTTAAATTGACTTTGGTTAGTTAATACAAATATTGATATTATATATATATATATATATATATACATACATACTAGTACATACATAATATATAATTGATGCAGTCTTTCTGAGCACTTTTTTCTTTTTAAATACTGCAAATGAAGAATATTTTTAATTTTCTGCACAGAGAGTGCCCTAACTTACAGCAGTTGAAAAGATTTTTGAAAGGATAAATTCTTCATGGGCTTCAGTGGCTCTAGTAAAGGGTTTTAATGGTTGCCTGCATTATCCTCACATATTTGTTTGTTTAAATAACTACTGACATTTTAATAAATATTGCAAAAAAGGGCTCCAAAAAAGGCATATATATATATAAGCTGGCCGGCTTAGCCAGTGTCTAATTCTTCAAGCACCACAAGATTCATAGTTTATAAAGTACAATTCTGGGCCATTGATTGTGTCATTTCTCCAAACACATACAGTAAAAATGCCTGTTTTGAAGCCTTCAAATGGTTCAGGAAAAGGACTTTACATTGTATTATACTTAAAGACCGGGCTATTCAGTTAAGAGAAGAGAAAAAGGAAAGCAAATTGTTTTAATGGGTGATGTAACATTAATGACAGACATAATATGAGGTCCTTGACACTCTAGAGGGGTCATTTTGTGATGGGGCATCACCCTTACAGCATCAGGACAATATCATATGGAGTCAGACACTGGAAGTGTGCTGGAGGCGTTGACTGGGACTGATGGAAGGATTTGGCTGATGAGACTGAAGAATCTGCAAGGTACGAACTAGCGGCGGAGGAATAATTATATATTAAAAGACAGCAGCATCGTAAGAGGGAAACAAGAGTGACAGAGTGTTTCAGTGCAGTTTACCATCCTCTTAAAATACTCTGTCCAACAATATCAGTCTCATGAAGAAAGGTTTTTTAACGCTTGTTCAAAATAGCAGAGAAACATGCATTCTTGTTCTCAGGAGGGGACATTGACAGAGAATTGTTGGAAAAGTACACAGTAAGTACTTCATAGCACTTGTGGGGGTATACCGAGTCCAACAGGATCAATCTCACGAAGAACTAATGGCAACAAAAAAGAATTCCCTCATCAAACTTAGCAGAAGTGGCTTGATTTTGTTCTCAGAAGGGGACTTTGACAGTGTATTTCTCAAAAAATACACAGTAAAAGTACTTCAATGTATTGTAAGTAGTAGGTTAACTAATCCAAAGTCAAACAGTATCAATTTCATTAAGAACTAATGGTAAAATTAAGATAGCAGAAAAACATGCATTATGGAGGGGAAAGTACACGGGTCATTCCTAGCATTCGGTGCCATTTCAGCTATATATTCAAAAATAAAAAACATAATTTTCCATTTTCTAAATGTAAAACAAATGATCAGTTCCACAAAAAATTAGCATAACAGGGTGGACATTTTATGCTTTACCGCAATAGTTAAGTTCTTTAAAACATTAGAAAAACGTTGAAGGAAGAACGCATTCACTCTGCTTCTTGAAGATGATTTCCCACTCAAAATGTATCCTTCTTCTTCTTCTTGAGTCATAAGAATAGTAGAATAGTAAAGGGGCGTGTCCAGAGGGATTCAAATCAGAGTAACATGGGGGACATTCAAACAGGGGACACACACTTTATTTTCAATACAAATGAATAAATAAGAACAATTTCAATTTGGTGAGGAATATTAGCAAAAGGGTCATACAACACTCACAAAAATTTGTTTGTATTTCTTTGATTTCTTTTTGTATATCTGTTAAAGAAGTTGAGCAAACATGATTGGGGACACAGCAATTTGGCCTACTTGTGCTAAAATCAGAGTAATTATTTAGAATTTTTAATATCCTGGCTAAATAACATTGTTGTTTTATGGTAGAGGGTATAAACATTTAAAACCAAGCTTTTAAAAAATAAGCATTAGACCTTTTAAATACAAAATATATGATATAATGTGGTGGGGACCTAAATGGCACCGAATGCTCGGACTAGAACCGAGTCCAACAGTGACACAGTTTCCTTAAAAGCCATGTAATGCATCTAACATAGGTGTTTTTAACATGTAGTTTAGATATCACCAGAATAATTTTTTTTTTTTTTTTTAAAGTTTGGTCATAATTAAATGACATATACGTTAAAAAACGATGTTGGTTCCGAAGTTTGCCGAGTACGCCCCCGATCACTCCCGAACGAGCGGTGACGTCACACGTGGCAAATATTGCCATTTGATAAAATCAGTCAAAATGGCAAGCAACGCGACAACTTCAGACAGCGATAGCGATCATTCAAGCTCAGATTCTGTGGGTTATCTGGATTCAGTAACAGAAGTAGAGAGTGAACCAGCTAGCCTTTCACTTCAAGGCATCTTGCCTTATCAGTACGAGCCTCCTGCCCGGCAATCGAACAACGAGGCAGAAACTTGTGAAAGAGAAGCGGATTCCGCAGCCGGCGAGACTCGAGTCGGCAATACTGAATGGTAAATTCTGTTTTATTTAATTTGACCTGCACTAAATGTCGATCTTAATTTGTCATCTGTTCCTCACACGTCCGGCAGATATTGTTTTTTTTTAATGTTATGTACAATATTCAGGTGTACATGTCAATGCTGTGAAAGCATGCCCACTGCAGATGAATGTGTATGCTGCAGAGAGATCTGGCAGGTGATGGAACAAATAGACAGTTTGCAACCTACTGACCAGATAGAAGACACCGACGAGAAATCAAGGTGCATTATTAGCCACCCAGGCTTTAGAGAAGGCTGTCTCAGTGTTTGGACACTGAAAATAGCGTATCTTCAATACAAACAACAACACAGAGCAGTTGATGGCCCACTACACCAGTAGGCCTAAGTAAATATTGATTGACCCAACTGCCTATTGCAGCTTTGCTTTCATCTAATACTTTTAGTCGCTACAGATATGATGGTACACTTTTAAAGATACCATTAAACTCTTTCAAGCAGTCAAAAACAGCTTGGCTTTTATGTTTTCTGTGTATGCAAGTTCAATGTATGCTTGGGGAAAGAAACAACTACACATGTGAGGAAATATATAAGAGGTCTATGATTCTGTCAAGCAGTCATGTACAACCTCATATTTATTTTTTAAAAGTAAAATAAAAATATCATGTTATAAGCCAATTTGTAAACATTGCTACATAATAGTACTACATAACATTTTATTTTTCTCCAAATATATTTATAATCTGTATACTCTTTTTTCATAAGGAAGTATCGATATAGCTACAGCTTATCAACAGTTTGTACGTTGGTGCTGGGGTGTACTCAGCCCAAAAATCAGAGTCCCGCTGCCTGCATGTGCTGTAACCGAGATACGGAAGACTTACCCTGAACCGGGAGGCCGCTATCAGGGATTTCAATGGGCAAATCTGTAATTTGACATAAATCATGCAGCTGAACTGGTTAAACTGGTTTCACATGATGTAAATAATTTACAAAGTACGTCATTTACAATATTATTTTTCGGAAATTCGTGTACACTGTGACCTGACAGGCTTGAATTACCACAAAACTGAACTACACGTCGCTTCACCATCATGAATTGTTAGATAAAAAAAAGTTTAGCGAGGTCCGGTTACACATATGTTGAGCGAAAATAGCGGAAGGATACAAAACAAACAATCCAGACGAGGCTGGTGTTTGCCACGTGTGACGTCACATAGCTGGGTTAATGGCTGGCAAGCTTTTTGCTACCGGAGAGGAATAACACGGGAAAGTGGCACGCATTTCATGTTATTTGGGGGGTATTTATGGGAAGAATCATTGATGTTGATATGTCAAATGAAACAGTGGAAAGTGATGAAGCGATGTATTAACACAGAATAAGGTTTATTTTGGACATTTCATGGACTTTAAGAACTTGTGGAAACAAATATTTGTATCACTCATCAAATATAGCAGGAAAAATAAAGAGCAGCTGATTTGAAAAACAAACGCGAGAAGCGGCTGAGTGACAGCAGTGCAGAACCGCTGTATAGTTTAAATCTCCTAACAATGTTGTCCATTTTAGACAGAGGCTTATTATATTTATAGCCCTTAATAACATTCATTTTCTGGGCTCAATATGTGTCTTAGCCGTTTTCGTTGTGATCGCTAAATTCCCCTTGTTTATAATAATCACCGTTCCTTCAGCAGGATACTGTAGTGATTCAAAGTGTGATTTTAGCAAACGAGTGCTTTTGTTTTGAAATCTCTTCCGTGAGTTTCGCCCCGCCCCTCGCTCCAAGGACCATTTGACCATTTAGTAAGGTAAAAAGCAAAAAGGCCTCTCAGACGCTCTTCCGTTTACGTGTTTAATAAAGAAAAACAATTGGACAGTAGATACACGGATTCTTTTAGCCTACACGAAAGCAATGAAATGTCGGAGAAACATTTTCCCTTCAGTTTGTGTTTAGATTGTGTGTTAAAAGAAAGGTAGCCTACCGTTGATGGACGTGCATGTTGAAGGATTATTTGAATTATTTGAAGTATTAAAGTAACGTGTTATGGCAGGAAAGTTAAATCTGGTATATTCATTTTAATGTCACCTTATATATATTCATGTGTGTTAAATTTGAAGGGACAAAGTATATTTTCCCTCCCCAATATATTGAGGTGAAGTCTTTGTGTTTAGAGAGGGATGCAAGCAGGGGACATCCTAATTTGGGGATAGCTCCAAGACTCTGGAATGTTTCCCTCATAAAAGAAGAGGGTGCGTTACACATGCTTAGGGCAAATGTGTGTGTTTTCATTGCAGTAAATATATGTGCTGCGTGATTACTGTTCAACTATACCTCTGCTTTTATTCTTTCATGTGTGGGTACTAAATGGCTACAAACATTGTGGAGAAATTAGCTTAAACATGTTTTATTACTCTATATGAAATGGAAGCAGCTTTTATGACAGGGACGAGAGAGCTGGGGGAGGGGACATTCTTCCTAAGATTTTCAGCATGTCAATTATCAGGGAAATCTACTTGTTTTCAATAGATGTGTGTGGTTAATTACTTTGTATTAATAATAACAGTATGTGTAAAGGAAGCTGGAAATATACAATGTGAAAACTTTTATTTGAAGTAAAGATGTGAACAATAGCTCAAATGGCGAGAGGGGCTGTAGGACAAATGAGTGTGTTCTCTATATTAGGCCTGTGTGAAGTTTGACTATTTGAAAAGCATCTCTAATACTGCTTAAGAGCATAGGTAATGTGTTCCTCGTTATTATTGATATGAAAGTGATTTACATGTATTACGTATATTTAGCCAACTATAACAACTATATCTTAAAACATACTTTTAACTTGTGTGTGGTAACCTGAGGGGGGAAGATGGACTCAGGGACAAAGGGCCATAAAGGGGATGTGTGTGCTGGCTGCAAGATGTGAAATAAGATAAGGAAACTTGTTGTTTAGAGCAGGTTCGTACCAGACACCAAAAGGTGTCTGGTCTTCGTCAAACTGAAAGAGACTTTTTGTTTCCGGGTTTCTTCTGCTGTGTCGCACTGATTGGGTGCGACAGGCCATGTGTTGGTCTCTCCCAATAAGATGACCTCTGGGGGAAAGCACGCACACACCTCCTCCTGTGTTTTAGTATGAAAGCCTGTGTTTTCCTTTGGTTCGCGCTCTTGTTTTTGACCGGCCGTTCCTGAGACCTGTCTCACACGTGGTAGAACCTGAGCCCGGAGTACTCTGCAGAGTGCTTCTTGATTCCTTTGTATTTGTATTGTTACCTTGTATCATTAAAACAAGATTATTGTTTCACTTGCATTCTGGTGTTTCTTAATCCCTTCCTTTTTACGAATTTACCCAGCTTATCAAACGACACGCGGAGACGAGGTTGGTTTTAAACATCCTCCAAATCTCCAACAATGTGTAACCACTTCTTCATTCCTCTTGGCAGCTGATATCGCTCTTGTAACACGAACCATTTTATAAATGGGAGGCTCAATCAAAAACCAGAAGGCCATCAGGTGGTTATAGCTCGGGAATCTGCACACAAAAGACACATGTCAGTCATTAATTGACACAGTAAATACAGTCGTGCTAATGCTTTCCTCTTGTTTGCTATAATACATTACAATTCAAATAGACTGATTAAGAAGGCTCTTGGTGCAGGTATAGTAATATACAGCCTTAAAATGTAACAACTACATTAAAGCAGCAGTAATAATAATCTAAAACATACAGGGAACATTTTAAACAGAATGACTACATTTACTCTTCATTCTTAAGTGTGCAACTGGGGGAAAGGCAGTGGATATTGACATGTACTTTTACTTTGGTAAGGTTTTGAAGATTTCCACTTGTAGTAAAGTATTATCAGTATGTTGTTAGTATTAATATGTTTTACTCCACCACATTTAGTTAACCTTCATAGTTTCTAGTTACTTTTTATATATGAAAACACATGATTTATGATTCTACATGTACAGTTCAGGAGTATTTTCAAACCATAGTATTTGTACTTATAATTCAGTTAAGTTGAGTAGCCTACTTATTCCAACACTGCATGCATATAGTCAGCAGTCAAACGGCAGGTAAACAGGATTCTTTATAAGCTAACCCATCTCAAAAACTTGGATAGAATTTAGCCAAAACATTACCTGGTATAGAATCGGATGTTGTCGTCGGAGCCAGCAAACCGCTGTAAGCAAAACTCTCGCTGGACTCTTAACTCCTGCAGTTGCTTCTGCAGATCCTCCACTGTTTTGGAGTTGTCTTCTGTAGCTTGAGAGGACATGTCCAGTGAAGCTGGTTCAGGGGTTGAGCAGTAATCATGGTCACGGACATCGATGTGCTCTTCCTGCTCCTCCCGAGAGACTGGTTCAGTGGGCCGCTCCCTTCTCTCCCAAACACTAGCCTGCGGTGTTTGAGCAGTAAAGTGATTCCACTCAAACAGAGTTGGTACAGCACCTTTCAAAAGCCTCCCACGGCCATTAAGGGTTTTTGGCTCTATTAGTTGATCCGTAGCGAAGTGACGACTGCAGACCTTGGAGTGAGAGGAGATTGTAAAGTTATCGCGTCGTATTTTAACCAGCCACTGTCTTCGCAGCTCGAGTTCGGTCGGAAAGCCATGGAAACTTAGGACGCCGTTGAATTTAGCTGACGCCGTACAAAGACACAGCAGTGCTCGGAGTAGTTCTTTACTTGTCTTTGAAAATGCTCCGTTTTGAAAATCTTCCGTCTACTCATATTTAAACCATAGATTTAATAAACAGTAAAACATTTGTGGACGATAAAGATTAAAGTTAACAGATATTGTTCTAAACTGTATTGAAGTGAACATGTATTATTGGGGACTGTTTAAGTAAACCTATATATATATAACCTTCTCACTTACACTCACTGACCCAGATATCAGCACACACACATATTCTTTTCAAGGTTCTTTCTGGGGCCAATATATCTGTGTACAATGTTTGATTGTCCGGGAAAGAATAGTTTTTGTGAAATATTCCTTGGGAAAGTAGAGGAGTGAATCCAGGTGCAAGATAAGATTGACTCTGTCCTTGTTTACTTCCGAAGCTCTCACGCTCTGTTCAGAAGTAAAATACTTTTTCCCAGAACTCTGATTCGCTGTATTGGGCCCGTATAAGAACAGGGGAGTGAGCAGCCGACACAACTCCTCCCCACGGACTCTCCGATTCGTTTAGGAGTGAAATCGACCAATTAGAGATTTGGGGGGGCGGAGCAGCCGACACAACTCTGCCCCCAAATATGTCTATGTATACTGATGTTTATTCATGCGCGATGCCCCCTGTTTCTGACTGGCTGGTCCCGATATCTGTATCGCACGGCAGTAGAGCGGGGAGCCCGGAGTGCTCTGTTACAGGGCACTCTGTATCTTCTATCGTAGTTTTTTACTATTAAAATCAGATTATTGTTATAACTTTTATGCCGGTGTTTTGAACTCCTTCTTTTATTAATCTGACCAGGCTCATCTAACGGACGGCGCGGAGCGGAGGTGGGCTTTAAGCCACCACCACTGTGTTTGCTCCTACAATTCTGGTGACTCCCGACGTGATGAGTGCTGGTCTCTAGGGCCGTTCTAGAAAGAACACCGGCACCTGCCCGAGACAGCCTTTGGACGAGCCCCCATATGTTACGTCACGTCCCCCTACCAAGCGGTAGTGGCTCGTGGGAAGACCCGCAACATAAAAACAACCACGCCAAACACAGAATTCAGTTATCGACGGGCATTTATTTTCAGCACAGCCGTAACTCACATGCGTGCCTACCGGCAATAAGGAACCAAGTCTGGAGGATCGGAAAACAAACAAAAAAAGAAGAAGGGGGCCTGGGCCAGCCACACCATGAGCCGTAGGACCCAGACTTCCCTCCTCTACCCAAAGGTCCAAACACAGCCTACTGGGAAGGAAACAAAGCCGCAAAAAACCTATACTAATATCCTCCAGAGTTCACACAAAAAAATACAGCAAAATATAAATATTTCCACACGAGGTGAGAGGAAAGCCACGGTCGTAATCCCTCGGTTTCAGGACGGAAAAGAGACCTCTTCTCCTTTAGCTTCTCCTCCTTAAGTCCTCCACAGCTGAATGTCATCAGGACACCTGGGGAAGGCGGAGCCAGGGGCGGACCAGGTGTACCTGCACAGCAGAGAGACAGAGAAAAACACACCCAGCACGTAACAGTAGTAAAGATTACATTTTGTAATAATTCCTTTAAGTGTTCCAAAAATATATTCATTAACTGTAATCAGATTACTTGTTTTTCAAATATAGCGCTAAATACAGTTAGTTTTGTATTCTGTTACAAACCTAACCATGCTTGTCACACAACTTAGGTAAACAATTTGAAAATGAATAGAATAAGCAGGAAGATTAAAAATGAATTTATAGTGGTTAAGGATGGTGTCTTTGTTTTGCCTATTAACATAGAACTGAAGTAATAAAGAATAGGTAGACTACTACCATTAGTTTGTTTTAACATTCACATGTTTCAGCATTCCTGACCATATAGCTGTTTTATTTTGTAACCCGTTGGGGAAGAGATTTAAATTGAGTTTTTCTCAGTAGCTGATTTGCTGTGATTACAGCAGCATTGGATAGTTGTGCACCACCTTTTGGGTTCTCTGAATCAGTGTGTTGGTGAAAAGTTGCTCACTACAGAGACAGAAGAACTGTGCAAAGAACGCATCTCTGAGGAGGTTTTGACATTTTGCTTCTGGCTCGTTGTCAAGGCAACAGTGGTGTGAAGAGGAACTGCAGTTTTGGGGGATTTCTGCTGTGCAGAGGACAACGTGTGTCTGCTGATTATACCACATTGATCCAAGAGTTTCCATCCCAATGCCAGAGAGAGTTTCCTTGAGCCCACTGACCAGGGCCGTTTCTAGCTTTCGGGGGACCCTGCCACTGACTACAGCTGCAGAGGACAATGCATCACTGACTGTTCTCATTATGACAAGATCTTGAGACAGACTTGTCTCAGACTGTTCAGACTCTGAAGAAATCATGCAATGATTTTACAGCATAACTGTGCAAGAGTTTTCCAGAGGGTGGTGTAGAACGTTATGCTTAGTGTTTAAGAAGAGAGGCTGATTGTTTTAAACGATGGTTTGGAATGCTGAAAAGATTAAAGTTTAATATCCTTGTTTAGCAAACAAGACATCTGATTATTATGTCACACATAATAATCTTGACATAGAAACTAGCTATGGGTAATACGTGTGGTCGTTATACCATTGTTATCATGAACAAAAAATAAATAGGGAAATAGTATCTGCTTAAAGATGAACGGATTTCATATCCTAGAGAGGGTTAGTTATATTGTGAACACTTCACAAGGTATTTACTAATATATTTTAAAGAACCACATTTAAAGAAATTGAATTGACTTGATAAATAAGTAAAGATAAAAAGTTGTATTACCCATTAATCAATCAATTGGTAAATTAAAAATAGCAGTAAAGAAGAAACTATTAAAGTAAAAGGAGAAAATAATCTTAACACACGCTGAAGGTACTGTGGGATAAAGGGGCAGACATGATAGAAATATTCACTACACTTTCAGCAGTGGGTGTTTTGGAGTTAGGTGTACAGAGTAGAACAGATTCTTCAATCTTTTCATCATCTTTACAAATTATTCTTTTCGAGTTTTTATTCATGTGAGAATTGGGTAGTGTTTTAAGTTGTTACAGTATTTATCTACAAGTTTAAAGGGAGAGTGTTAGTAACCACTCAATAAAATCAGACAAATATTTATTTATATAGGTCATGTTGAAGGGAAAGCTAGTTCTAAACAAGATGGAGTATTTCAATTTGAGGTATTGGTTTCACCATTGTGGCATATATTACTACAGGAGAACTTTTTATGGGGAAATAACTGTTGTTTGTAGTCCAATATGTAGAGTTTAAAATAAAATTTAAAAACAGCTCATTTAATTTTGGAAAAGCAATATAATGAGTTAAGAAATACATGGTAGAGCTTTACAGATCCTAATAATGTTTTGATTCAAGAAGATAATGATATGCACAAGTTTCTGAAATAGATCTATTAGACATTTTACTAGAGATTAGGTGTCAATAAACAGCAGTAGTAGTACTATAGGGAAGTTACATTTTTGGCTAACAAATTTCAGGAAATGTGGGAAGCAGCTGTCCCAATGAAAAGTTAGAGATATCTTGAAAATTAAAGTTGTAATCGTGAAGTAATAAATGATGGCGCTCCATATATGACAGATTTTTGTAGACAAAGGATACTGGCCTATGCTGAAATTGGAAAAACTTTGTTGCATTGTTTGACATCAACACGATGATGTCACTAGCAAAAACTCCAGCTGGTAGAATATCAAAGTGCACTATAGGACATGAGATCTCGAGACTGACTTTGCAAAGACTGAATGAACGTGAATTGATTTGTCAATTCCTGACTGTTACAGTAACACTGACCCACCGACAAAAGGTGATTTTATTTTGGCAATGGATTTTTGACTATGCCATATTAGTTGAACCATTGTGAGACATGACGCATGAACTTTGTCTGACTCTGCATGATCCCTGCATGGCTTGATGACTATGTAACTTGATTTTTAACATTGCTGATTCTTTTTGACAGGTGAAAGTTTTCCTGATGATGAGTCAGAGGACTTTGAAATAACTTTGTAGGTGAAGATGAGTACTCTGAAGTATCTTATTTGGGAAACATGGTCTCTATAGTTTGGTGGACAATGTTTCCAGGAGGGGTATAATGGGTTTATTGTTCAATTTATTAATTTCATTTTAAGAACCATGACCTACACAGTTTAGTCGAACAGTCCTTAGGACTAAGACACAGTTTCAGATCTGTCTATCACCCCCAATCTCAGGGAAAGGTAGGAAGGATGAACCAGAACATCAAACAGAAACTCAGCAAAGCATTTGAGGAGACAGGCATGAAATGGTTAGACGCCTTGCCTCTGGCCCTTATGTCAATCAGGAGCTCTATCAACCGAGGTTTCTCCCCATTTGAGCTGACCCATGGCCATCAGTTCCCGGGCCCAGGAGCCCTGAGTGTAGGAAAGGAAGTAGAGTCATGAGTTCGAAACCTTATTGCCAGCAACTTGAGGGGTGGGTATCAGACTTCTCCACACAGGTTGCTGACGCCAAAGGGGGACCCGAGGAGCACGAGGCCAACACAGCAGAGTTCTTCCAGGCCTAAGTGGCTCAACCCCAGGTTCTCCGGCCCCCACCGAGTGACCCAGAGGACCTCTCATGCCGTCCGCCTAGGAGGAAAGGGGGACAACTGGTACCACTGGAGCCAGTGTGCGGGCGGGGAAACCTCCGGCTAGGACCTTGGACGACATCAGGACGGACCTGGCTCTCGTCCAGCAGTCGACCCAGAAGGCGCCGTCAGCGGACCGGAGGAGGAAGATCGGGAGGACATCTCTCCAGCAGTCGACCCAGAAAGCGCCATCAGCGGACCGGAGGAGGGAGATCCAGAAGACATCTCTTTAGCAGGCAGCCCAGAAGCCGCTGTCAGCGGGCTGGGGGGACAAAGACACGGCAAGCCAAGACGGCATAGGGGACTCCACTTTCCGCTGAAACAGGTTGATATAGCCGGTGTGGAACTTTGTTTTAATAACCCATTTTTTGAAGGACTTTGTTTTAATAACCCATTTTTGGAGAGATTTTGTTTTAATAACCCATTTTTTGAGGGAAAAGCTGCCCCTTCCCCTTCGTACCAAATACCCTTGTTGGCTTACGCGTCGGAGGGGTAAGAGCACGATGACTCAGCCGACAAGGAAGATTTTTTTTTAAACACACATATTCTTTTCAAGGTTCTTTCTGGGGCCAATATATCTGTGTACAATGTTTGATTGTCCGGGAAAGAATAGTTTGTTTGAAATATTCCTTGGGGAAGTAGAGGAGTGAATCCAGGTGCAAGATAAGATTGACTCTGTCCTTGTTTACTTCCGAAGCTCTCACGCTCTGTTCAGAAGTAAAATACTTTTTCCCAGAACTCTGATTCGCTTTATTGGGTCCGACCCAAAGTGAATCCAACCAGTAAGAACACCTAGGGGAGTGAGCAGCCGACACAACTCCTCCCCACGGACTCTCTGATTCGTTTAGGAGTGAAATCGACCAATTAGAGATTTGGGAGGGGGGGAGCAGCCGACACAACTCTGCCCCCAAATATGTCTATGTATACTGATGTTTATTCATGCACGATGCCCCCTGTTTCTGACTGGCTGGTCCCGATATCTGTATCGCAAGGCAGTAGAGCGGGGAGCCCGGAGTGCTCTGTTACAGGGTACTCTGTATCTTGTATTGTAGTTTTTTACTATTAAAATCAGATTATTGTTATAACTTTTATGCCGGTGTTTTGAACTCCTTCTTTTATTAATCTGACCAGGCTCATCTAACGGACGGCGCAGAGCGGAGGTGGGCTTTAAGCCACCACCACTGTGTTTGCTCTTACAACGATCTCCCGCTCAGCTACGCAGACCGGAAGCAAACCGGAAGCTGCCGAGCCGTATTACGGCTAAGGCGGAAGTACGTCTCAGACCCTAGTGCATGTAGCCTATTCAGAGTTTAACCTGGTATTTTTACTACACTTATTTGAGTTACTTTGCAGATTCTGATTAATGATGTGAAATATAAACAACCCTTAAATCAGACTGTAGTTACACCTGAGTAAGATTCAGGTAAAGTGATTGTCAAGTGCCAACAATCAGGAGAGATATTCGATAGTTGGTGCTTGAGAAGACTAAACATTTATCTGCAATTGACATGAATGGAAACGAGTAATAAAGTATATTCATTACTCGTTATTCTCTACTAATAGTTAATTAAAGACTGTATATTATGGCTATTTTGCACATCCCTTTCAAGATTTCAAGATTTTCAAGGGTTTATTGACATATCATATACACAACTACGGTGTATGCAATGAATGAAAATCTTGGGTCACAGTTCCTCAACAGCGCATTAAAAGACATCTATCAATATGTGTGTACCTCCACCATTAAACTGTCATATTCTGCACATTTCTTATACTATCTACATACATAAGAGTATAATTCATATGTATAATATCAGTTAAAATAAGTGCTTCAACATAGTTAACATTGCAGGAAAGCAATATATTAGACGTTAAGTACTTTGTCAGGCTTAATATTTATCTGTAGATAGATACCTCCAAAGCTTTTTTCTTATTTAAAAAGACATTAACCTAAAGTATTCTTTAATGTGTTAATAAAGGTTAATTCGTTTTTCTGTTTTGCACATCCTCCTATTAATATCTTTGTATATCCAGCACTAAACTGTTTTATTGTATAGATCACTTATAGTATCTTCTTGATTTTTTATATTCTATATTTCTATCATTGACCTTCTACTTTCCCCCTATGAAAGTATGTACTCTTAATATTTGTTTATCAAATATAACACATAAAAACAATAATTCAATAAAGTGCTTTAACTACTAGGCGGTGCACACAAGGTACACACAGCCATAATAACTTTGTATTATTAGTGTAGGACACTTATGTATGTACAACATCTTAAGATGTGTAGTTTTATTCATGCTTACACATCATTTTACAGCATATTGCTGTACTATTTCAGACTCAGTATTTACACTCTTATATTCAAAGAAAATCAGTAATATCTTTAAAAACTACAAGTCCTTTTATATCAGCTGTGCACCGTTATGGTGTAAATATAAGCTATCTATGAATTAGATCAAATGTAAAAGTCAGCCGAATTAGTGTTGATACTGCAAGGAGACATATTGAAGAAGAGAAATTGAAGATGTTGTTTAATTGTTGATACATTTATGATCCACTTCAAGTATTCAGTTTCGGCGGCATTTCTTCCAGTTTTTCCAAAGGTCTTCTCATCAGGGCTCTATAAATAAAGAACTACGGCAGATCTGTAATATGTAATGCAGCCGAACCGTGTATTACAATGCAGTTATGTGATGACTTTCAAAGAGAAAAGCAAGAACACTCGGAATTAAGTATTCTTTTATTCTTTTAAAATGTTTTCTGGATTTCATATCATATAAACACCAAATCCCCGCATGCATTGCAGCAAAAACATTCAATCAGCGAGCTTAAACCATAGCTGAGGATCTTGGGTAATCACTCGAAATGCCTACGTCTGTTTCCGGTTATTTTTATTTTGAAATTCAGTTCCTGACGGACGCCAAAAAAGCCAGAGATTATGGAATCAAACCAATAAATAAAATTAAGGATAATTGTGTGTTATTGGTGAGTAAATAACAGTGTGTTATTTTGAAAAGAATAACAAATTAGAAGGAAAAAAAGATTATAAAAATACAGATTTCAGTATTCTGAGGCTCTGAGCCCCATTTATTTTCCTCACAGACGGCAACAAAAGTCCGAAAATATACGATTTCAAATAAAAGCAATAATTGTGGCTTGATATTGAGCAAGAACATTTTTTTATGAACCACACAGCTTCCGGTCTTCCACGACCCGACCGGAGAAAAAGACGTGCTGCAGGCACGAAACACATTACCAGTAGAAATACATCGCTTTTAAAATCGGGTTGTGCAACACGAAAAAAAGGGGGAAATCCTGTTGGTGAACACAAATCAATAGATTAAAAATCGTGTTGGTGAACACCAAATGCCATGAGACTGGGTTGAACTAGAACCTATGTTGAGGATCGGGAGAGGGTTCTTCCAAAAATGAATGGTAAGTCAATGGTAGTGTAAGGGACAACTTAAAGGGTCAGATAATAAAGACAGAAATTGGCAGTGTAACGTGTTGTAAAACCCTAACACTGAGTACATGAAAGAAGTAAATCAACAATATTAACCACATAGTTACCACTTGTCATAGGCTACCAGTGGTAAGGATAAACCACAAACCAACTGTGGACACTGTTACCTTTAAGTTCATAACAGTGTCATCTTTAGGGATATTTGTATGAAACTTCATCTGTGAATGGAGAGAAACTGAGTGCTACAACATTTAATAATCATACCTGTGAAGGATCATTCAGGAGGTTTAGGGGAGATGCTATAGCATCAAATACAGCAGTGTTATCTAACCCTGATCCTCAGTGTATATTTTTGTGTATTTTGTAGTTAAAAAATGTATCCAAGCCCAAATCTGAAAGCATAGATGTGATTAGAAAATGTTTTTATACCTTAAAGATATCCTACCATCAAACAAGCAATTATTCAAAATACTTGAGGCTGGAGTCCCAAATGGTCTCAGAATCTACACCTGAAAGAGTCTTCTGCCAGACAGAGGTGAGCAATAAACTTTGTTATAATAATCTGTTGTTTTTGGAAAGTTCCTGACCCTGACCAGCTATGGGTGTCCCTATAAGTTAATTTCTTAATTGATATCAATAGCAATGAGGAAAAAAAACTAAGCCTACAAAGTTGGGTTGTTGTCTTTGGGTTAAATCTGACCGATTTACTACTTTCATCAATCATAACTTTTTTGTTTTACATTCGATTGCATTAAGGCTTTATGATATCCTTCACATTAGACATTTGAACATATAAAATTGCCCATGGTGGTGGTGGGGTTATGGTATGGGCAGGCGTATGTTATGGACGACGAACACAGGCCACTCGATTCACAACATTACCCGAACCCTAACCCTAACCCTAACCCTCACACCAGATACTGACTGGTTTTCGGACCCCCCCAGACCTCCCCAATAAAGCAAACATGCATGTTTCAGAGTGGCCTTTTATTGTGGCCAGCCTAAGGCACACCTGTGCAATAATCATGCTGTCTAATCAGCATCTTGATATGCCATACCTGTGAGGTGGGATGGATTATCTCGGCAAAGGAGAAGTGCTCACTATCACAGATTTTTTCAGATTTGTGAACAATATTTGAGAGAAATGGTTATTTTTTGTATATAGAAAATGTTTTAGATCTTTGAGTTCATCTCATGAAAAATGGGAGCAAAAACAAAAGTGTTGCGTTTATATTTTTGTTCAGTGTAAGTAAAGAAATACCATAGAGTAGGAAGAGTTCCTCAAGTAAAAGTATGATCATCAAAATATAGTTAAAGTAGCGACAGTAAAAGTAGTCATTGTGCAGATTGTATGATGTTCTTTTGTTGTTCTGTTGTTTATGTTTTTATGTTTTCATGTGGAACCTACTGCTGCAGGTCTCCCTTGAAAAAGAGATCATTGATCTCAATGGGATTTTACCTGGATAAATAAAAGTTTTGAATTGAATTGAATTGGTCCATGTCAGAAAAATATATATGATATGTTTTAT
Organism: Notothenia rossii; assembly: GCF_949606895.1. Taxonomy (NCBI): domain Eukaryota; kingdom Metazoa; phylum Chordata; class Actinopteri; order Perciformes; family Nototheniidae; genus Notothenia; species Notothenia rossii. The sequence continues at coordinate 46,796,388 of NC_136904.1, forward strand.
AATGATTGTTCATTAAAGTGTTCTCAAAGCTGGTAAAGGTGCAGCTAGTTTGAATGACTTTGTATACTGCAGGGTAGCTTGTGAATTTAATCCAGGTAGAACTAAAGTCTTATTTAAAGAGCAACTTGCAGGTTTTTTTGCTTAACCTTGCCTGAAAATTACAATTAAAAAAGTTAATGGAGGATTTGATATGTTTTACAAGACATAAGGGCAGGAATTCAGAGGGAAAGGAGCCGTTTTGAGCTCTGCTACTAAAAACTGCTTTTTTTTAATGTCATACGTCAAACGCGTCATATTACGTCACATGGGGGAGCAACTTTCTCGGACTCCTTCTCTGCCCAATCCGCGGTCGTAGTTTGTAGTTGGTTTGAGCGGTTGTGATTTAGTGAGCAGGTATTTTTTCGGTAATTTTACATTGCATTTCACCATTTTTAATCATGGTGTCAGGACATCGAGTACGCAGTTTCCCTAACAGGAAAAGGACCGGAGCTAGCTTTCGTTCCTGGGTGCGTTGTGCGAGGTGCATCCACCTCCCTGCAGCACATACTCTCCACAGCTGAAGCCTATCAAACAAAACGTTTATCAGAAAACCGTATTACATCTCTCTCCCCCCCTTCGCTGCTCTCTCTCGCTGTCACTCCTGGCCCCCGGCTCAACCTCCACTCACCTGCTGCAATCAGCTGTGCACCCTCCCCGACTACACACCTGCTTTCCATCAGGCCATTTACAACGGCATATCAACGTAGGCTCCACAACCTTTCTCCGCCAGATCATGAAGTATCAGCCGTATCTCGCGTCTCTCCTCCGGTACACAGCACCGTAAGACGTAGTGTGGAGTTGCATTAGGGAAATGCGAGATACGGCTGATACTCGCGCATTAATTTCTGTTATGGATCAGTATCAACAATCCTGCCAGTAACGTTACTATATTATCAATACTACTTTAGTTATAGCCTGATATATGATAGCTAACTTTACAATGTTGTGATGTGACTGACGTTAGCTAACATTAACTGTGGCTAACGCCGGTCACTCACCAAGACAGCTGCTCCGTTCTTCACTTGTTCTTCTCACACCAAAGCTCCATTTCTCTCCGATGGCCGTTATTTCTTCTAATCCTTGGCTGCTCCTGGTCTCTTGGATGCATAGCAGGCTCATAATTATAAACATGAGCATTCGAATATATATTTTCCACCTCTTCTGTGTCAAAACTAGCATTGTGATCCATGTTTATTTCTACGTTAGACCGGCCGCTCTCCCCCATGTTTCCCCCATGTTACGTCACACGCGGGAGGTCACGTGCGGAGGTTTTTTTATGCAGGAGTAAAAATGTCTTACTAAGACGACGCCAGATGTCACTAGTGTATATTTCTGTATATTTTTTGGAAAATCTAGTGTATTCATCATTTTCCTACACATTTATTCACTGGTGTCTCTAACCTCCAAGTTGCTCTTTAACCCTTTGGAGTCCTGGGCTAATTTGGCCGTTTTTCGCATACTTTTGATTTGTCTTACTAAACACCATTAAGAAATGTTTGGCATGTCAATGTTTGGTATCTTTCTTTTAAGGACAACCTCACCTATATAACCTGATAGTTATTTATTTCATTTTGAGATACTATATGAACATTTTGGACCCAAAATCACAAAAGAACGTAAAAACAGATTTTGAAATTGATATTATTTTTTCCATATAGGTAACACAAACATACACAACGAAACCATTTGAAAGCTGGAAATATATACATGGGAGGTCACTATGATAATGTGAAAGTTTGATTGAGGTAGCATGAATCTATATACACATTTTATGAACAAATAACAGGTGTATCCATAGGCTTTTTTTCCTCATTTCTCAAGTTTTTTTTAAAGTTTTTTTTTTTTTTTACATTTATTCTACTAAAATCATACAAAAACAAAAGCGTATAATTCATACACACAAATGAACAGAATTAGTAGAAGCGGGAGGGCTGAAGCATAGCTTATGGGGAGTAGCCCTCCCGTGCATCTTCATTAGCATCAATATAATAATAATAATGGCATTTATTTCATCAAAAACGTATAGAAATTAAGGAGTACAAAGAAACAAAGAAAACCAATGAAAACTGGAAAAAAAACAACAAAAAAAATAAAACAAAAATTAGGGCAAGAAAAAAGCGAATGCATATATAAGCAATACTGGGAATATCCAATACCTGTTAGCTGGAGTAATCTGCAAATATAATTGTTTTTACTTTAGTTTTGAATTGTTGATGGCTTGTAGTACTTGAAAGGTCTGGGTGAAGTCCATTCCACGTTCTAACTCCGATTATGGATAAACTGTGTGATTTGATGGTTGTTCTACAGGGCTTGCTATACAACCAGTTAGGATGCCTGGTTGGGTATTTCATGACTGTGGCTTGGAACTGCTTTTGAATGTTAGTAGGCATTTTATTATGGAAAATGTTGTGCATAATCAGTACTGTTTTAAGCTTAACTATATCAACAAATTTGAATAGATTGAGTTTTTTTAATATGGGAGTTGTGTGTTCATATTTAACAACACCACAGACGATTCGTAATACTTTGTTTTGAGATGTTATTATTTTTTGTAGATTTGTTGAGTATCTGTTTCCCCATATTTCGGAGAAGTAATAAAGTTAAGGGAGAAATAGACTGTTATAAAGAGTTCTGAGTATTTTTTCCTCAAGAATGTTCTTAGTACGATACAAGATACCTATTCTTTTTGACAGTTTAGTTTGTACATAATTTATATGGTGCTTCCAGTTGAGTTTTTCATCAACAATGAGTCCTAAGAATTTACATGCAACAACTTTCTCTATCTCAGTATTGCAAATCCGTATAATACAGTCATTTCTACTCTCAGACTTTGTATTGAATAACATGTAATTTGTTTTGGCCACATTAAGAGATAATTTATTAACTCTAAACCAGTTACATAGTATTTCTAATTCTGCATTAACAATTTTAACAAGATCACCAAGATTATGATGGGAGCGGAGAATGGTGGTATCATCGGCAAACAAAATGAATTTTAACATGTCGGAGTTGTTGATAATGTCATTAATATAAATCAGGAACAGTTTTGGACCTAAAATTGATCCTTGAGGGACTCCACCTGTTACAGGAAGATTGTTTGATTTCGCCTCATCTATATCCACATATTGTAGCCTATTTATCAGATAACTCTCGACCCATTCTTTGGCTTGACCCCTTATGCCATAATGTTCCAATTTGTGTAGCAGTATGGTATGGTTGACAGTATAAAAAACCTTTTTAAGGTCAATGAATATACCTGCTGTAATAATTTTTTTCTCAATGTTGTTGGTAATTTCTTCAACCAGTTCAATTACTGCTGAAGAAGTAGAGTGATTTTTCTGAAATCCATATTGGCTGGGGCATAGTATATTACATTTGCTGAGGAATGACTCCAGACGGTTGTTAAAGAGTTTTTCCAGGATTTTTGAGAATTGTGGTAGCAAAGAAATGGGTCTATAATTATTCAAACTAGATTTATCACCAGATTTGAAAACCGGAATCACCTTCGCGATTTTTATTTCATTGGGAAAAATACCTTGTTGGAACGATTTATTGCATATATTTACTAGGGGGCTACAACGTTTGGTGCAACTTGTTTAACAATATTCATACTAAGTCCTAAATAATCTTTGGACTGTTTACTGTGTTGAGAATTAACAATATCAAGCAGTTCATTTTCTGTAATTGGGTTCAGGAACATACTCTGTTGGTTGCTGTTTTTCAGAAAATCATCCACTTTAGATGAAGTTGGGCGGATTTTACTCGCCAGATTGGGGCCAATTTCAGTAAAGAACTCCTTAAAGCTATTTGCAACATCCGTTGGGGTTTTTCCTTCGGTTTGGAATTTCTTGAATTCATTTCTGTTGTCAGTTATTTTCTTCTTAATTATGCTATTTATTACCTTCCAAGTGGTTTTCATATCTCCTATGGCATTTTCTAATTTTTCGGAGAAGAATCGTTTTTCACAGTTTCTAAGGATTGTAGGATTGTTTTTATACAATTTATAACGACTTTCATCTTCAGTACTTTTACCTTTTGAAAAATGTCCTATAGAGTGCATTCTTTTTTTACAGCAAGCGTTTTTCAGTGCACAAGTGAACCAGGGTTTTGAGTCATTATTATTCCTGTTGCCAATTTTAATATATGGACAACATTCGTTCATGTTTTGCATGAAAATCCTTACAAACTCATTATAGGATTTGTTTACATCTTGAATCTCAAATACTTCTTGCCATTTTTCATTTTTTAAATTAAGATTTAATTTATTGAGTGAACTGTCATTTATTGTCCGCTTAGTTATGTACTGTATGTATTTTGTTCTTTACAGGTTCTTTTCCGCAAATTGTGAATATTGGCAGGTGATCACTGACATCAGTGATGAGGGCCCCACTATGATGTTCCGTTTCAATGACGTTAGTGAAGATGTTATCAATTAACGTTTCAGTAGTGCTAGTTAACCTGGTTTGTTTGGTTATTAGAGGGAGAAGCCCGAGTGAAGAAAACATATCCATGAAGTGTCTCGCTTGTTGGAGCGAGTTGTATTTTAATAAATTAACGTTGAAATCTCCACACACATAAAGGTTTTTAATTCTCTGAGGTCTGAGCATTTTTTCTACTTGTTCATTAAATTCCTCAAGATTACTTCCAGGCTTTCTATACATTCATGAGACGAGTATATGTTTGTTCTGTTTTAGCTCAATGTCTATGGTGACAGATTCAAGGAGGTTGTTGCAGCAGAGGGAGAGACTTTCTACCAATCTTGCAGAAAGTGTGTTTTTAACAAACAGTGAAACCCCTCCACCTCTTTGGAGTTTGCGATTCATATGAAAAGCCACATAATCGGGTAAAAAATTGTCAACATGTGTTTGAGTCAGTTTGCCAGGTCTCTGAGATTGCAATGATGTCAAAAGATCTATTTATGAGTTGAAGATATAGTTAGATTTTGTCACTATTTGCATTAAGGCTACGGGCATTAAAGTGTATTAATGAAAAGCCATTAATAGCTTTAAGTTCTAAGTTAAAAAGTGTTTCGCTATAGTAGCAGCAGTTGTTGGTAAGATTCCTGAAGAAATTAGAGTCTGGGCCAATGTGAGAGTCGAAACAGTTCTGTCGTATTAGATTTTCATCAAAAAGATTTAAATCCTTAGAGTTTACTCCGGTCACTGTGGTCACTGGGACCGGGTGATTTGAGTTCATGGTACATACACGGAGGTCAATTCATGACTGATCATACAATTCAGGGGATTAATTTTAGCACACAGGACAAAATACAAAACTAAATATAACGGATTATTACCGAGTGGTCGATGGAACTTTTGACTCACGCTTAATGAATGAAATGAGGGAAAATAGCGCATAGATGTAATTGCATTATTTGTCAATACTTTACCAATAGCGGGAGTAATATTCTTATCCTCAGAGTTCATTAAAATATAGATAAGTCCTCACTGTCCTTCACGATCGATACTTTCCCTTCGTTTGTTTTGATGAATATTTTACAGTCCCTGGTCCAGGTAGCTTCGATTTTGTTCCTCTTCCTCAGGTCTCTCGCAGTTCTTGCAATATCCGCTTTCCTTTTCGTGAGGTGCTCGTTAATGTAGATTCCGGTCCCTTTCAGTTTCTTGGCGTTAATCATCATCCGAACCTTTGTCTTTCTGCTCACAAGTTTTATGATCGCTCTTTGGAATCCGCTTTCCGAAGGCTTCCCAAGTTCTGTCAACAGTGACACAGGAGGCACAACAAAACATTTAAAAGCTTAAATAATGTACATGGGATTTCATTCTGATAAGGCAAAAGTGTAATTATAAATATAATACAAATATATATAGATACACATTATGTACAAAAATCTGTTTTTTCTGTCTTTACCTGTGCCACGCTTCAAAGCAGTTTCTGTCAACTACGACACAGAGGGCAACATCACAGGCTCCTCCTCCTCCTCCATGTCAAAAAAGAAGCTCATAGCTTGACTCACGTTCAGAGTTCTCTTCATCATAGTTGAATCTTCAAAACTCTAAATCTATCTAACTATGTCTAAATTCTCAATTTTTGTCTGTCACTTTACTTCAATCGCAGTCTCCCGCCGTCTCTCTTCGTCTCCCGCCGCCTGTCTTCGTATATCTTCGTCTCTCTCCATTTCCCGCCGTCTCTCTTCGGTTCCCGCCGTCCCTCTTCGTCTCTTTTCGTATCACTCCGTTTACCTGATTACCTCACCCCCTCCTTGGTAAATACATCCTGTTGAGCAGAATCTACAGTTTCCAGTATTTTCCGTTTTGTAAAATGATAAAATACGGCGAAGATATTAAAATATGTGCTTCCATTATTCATACTTTTGAAATATATTTGTATTAACTTTATATCATCGTATCTCCGTGTTTATTGGGTCTTTGTGCATGAAACAAAGACTGGCATATAGTGTCAAGCCAATACTTTCGACAGAAATACACATACACATCCTGTTGAGCAGGATCTACAGTTTCCAGTATTTTCCGTTTCGTAAAATGATCAAATACGGCGAAGATATTCAAATATGTGCTTAAATTTTTCATACTTTTGAAAGGTATTAACTTTATATCATCGTATCTCCGTGTTTACTGGGTCTTTTTGCATGAAACAAAAACTGGGATATAGTTTCAAGCCAGTACTGTCACGATTCTCATGTTATGTCACGTTTATAGTTTTGTAGGTTTGGGTGTTTTTGCTGTTTTCCATGTCATGTTTTCCTTTGGGTTATTTTCTGGTCCTTTCCCCTGTGTTTTTCCTCTTGTCATTAGTTTCCCTGGTGTGTCTAATTGTCTGATTATGTTCACCTGGGCCCCTGTGTTTTCTCCTCCCTCCTCACCTGTGTCTTGTTGTGTGATTGAGTCTTGTGTGCATTTAAGTTCTGGATTGTCTGTCTGTCTTGGTCGGTTCGTCTTGTTCCAGGACTGGTTCTGCGGTGAGTGTTCTGTTTTGTCATTGTATAGATATATCATAGCCTTGAAATAAAGGAATTTTCAGTTTATATCTGCATTTGGGTCCTGCTTGTTTCACAAACCGTGACAGTACGAACCGACCTGAAATATGGGCCCAGCAGATCCTTTCGAGCAGGAGATATTGGAGTTAACCGTTGCTTTGGCTGTCTGCTCTAGTCGATGGTTGGGAGCGTCCAGGGGTCAGCAGCGAGAGGCTGTTCGGGCTGAGGCACACCAGAGGGCAATGGAGAAACCAGGTTTAGTTAAATTCTTACCTGGCTGGATTTTGGACTTCCTCTCAGTGTGTGATTCCCGGCCTGCTAGCCCCAGGCATGCTAGCTCCATGTCTCCCAATTCCCAACCTGGCACCATACGCCTTGGTGGGTTCCGTCTGAAGTCAACCCGTGCTTCTGTCCAAGTTCCTGCTCCTGTCCAGGAGCCATATTCTGGAACTCGTCTGGCTTATGGAGGTCCACGGAGTATTCAGGCAGCTGCTAAGAGGAGGAGTCGCAAGGCCAAGCTAGCAGCTCAAGCCCCAAGAGCCATGGTTCCGGCTCCAGAACCGGACCTTACAGCCATGTTTCCGGGTCCAGTGCCGGCCCATACAGCCATGTTTCCGGCTCCAGAACCGGACCTTACAGCCATGTTTCCGGGTCCAGAACCGGACCTTACAGCCATGTTCCCGGCTTCAGTGCCGGCTCCAGTAACCATGGTCCCGACTCCGGCTCCTCGTCACCTGCTGACTCATCGGCCGACGCCAGCTCCTCGAGTCCTGTCGGCGTACCGGCCGACTCAGCTCCCCGTGTCCTGATGGCTGTCCGTCCGACGCCAGCTCCCCGTGTCTTGTCGGCATACTGGCCGACCCCAGCACCTCGTCTCCTGTTGGCTGTCCGTCCGACGCCAGCTCCCCGGGTTCTTTTGGCGAACCAACCCACTCAAGTGTTGTTGGAGGTCCCGCAGACTACCCCGCTGCCGAGGGTCCTGCCAACCCCATGTCCTGTGCTGTTGGAGGTCCCGCAGACTGCTCTTCTGCCGGGGGTCCTGCCAACTCCATGTCCTGAGCCGTTGGAGGTCCCGCAGACTGCCTTTCTGCCGGGGGTCCTGCCAACTCCATGTCCTGTGCCGTTGGAGGTCCCGCAGAATACTCTTCTGCCGGGGGTCCTGCCAACTCCATGTCTTGTCACGTTGGAGGTCCCGCAGAATGCTCTTCTGCCGAGGGTCCTGCCAACCCCATGTCCTGAGCCGTTGGAGGTCCCGCAGACTGCTCTTCTGCCGGGGGTCCTGCCAGCCCCATGTCCTGAGCCGTTGGAGGTCCCGCAGACTGCTCTTCTGCCAGGGGTCCTGCCAACTCCATGTCTTGTCACGTTGGAGGTCCCGCAGAATGCTCTTCTGCCGAGGGTCCTGCCAACCCCATGTCCTGAGCCGTTGGAGGTCCCGCAGACTGCTCTTCTGCCGGGGGTCCTGCCAGCCCCATGTCCTGAGCCGTTGGAGGTCCCGCAGACTGCTCTTCTGCCAGGGGTCCTGCCAATTCCTGTGTCCTCTTCCATGGGGGATCTTGCCGACACCGGCTCCTGACCGGCCTCCGGAGCTGTCTGGTCTTCACCCCTCCTCGGACTCTGCCTTGCCCCCGGGCCGTCCGCCCGAGATTCCCTCCATGGACTCTGCCTTGCCACCGGGCCGTCCGCCCGAATTATTATGTTCACCTGGGCCCCTGTGTTTTCTCCTCCCTCCTCACCTGTGTCTTGTTGTGTGATTGAGTCTTGTGTGTATTTAAGTTCTGGGTTGTCTGTCTGTCTTGGTCGGTTCTTCGTGTTCCCTGACTAGTTCTGCGGTGAGTGTTCTGTTTTTGTCATTGTACATATATCTCATAGCCTTGAAATAAAGGAAGTTCAGTTTATATCTGCATTTGGGTCCTGCTTGTTTCACAAACCGTGACAAGTACTTTCGACAGAAACACACTGCAATATTGTCCGGACTGTTGTTTTTATGCGGCACCGGCTTGAACAGGTCATGTGATCTGATCACGCTGGCGTGGCGGTCGACTCCAAAGGGTTAAGAGTTGATTATATTTCACATCATTCGTCTACATCTGTAAAGTAACTAAATGTATTAAATACATGTAGTGGAGTAGAAGTACACCATTTACCTATGAACTGTAGTGGAGTAGAAGTACACCATAGCAAAACATTTAAATACTCCAGTAAAGTACAAGTACCTCAACATTTTACTCAATTACAGTACTGTACAACTGCTGTTAGCCGTTGTTAGCTGCTGTTGTCAGCCGTCAATAGCTGCCAGCTGCTAGTTGTCGTGGTTAGCCGTTAGCTGGTGTCGACGGCCGCTAACCGTAAGCCAGCAGCCGTTAATCGATGTCGTCGGCCACGGAGCCTCTGCCAGGCGGCGTGCCTCTACTAGGGAAGGTGCCGCTGCATGTAGTGGCCAGCACCTCAGGGTTAAATCGCTGGGCGGCCAGGAAGAACCGGCTAGCTTCTGCGGCCAAAGCGCGGGGCTCAACACTAGTTGTGTTAGCTAGCGCAGCCTGGACATGCAGCCGCACGTCCCAAAGAAACAACCCCATGAGGTAGAAGTCGGGTTCTTGCCTACCTAGCAGGTCGTGCATGTCTCCCTGTAGTCGGAAGGCTTGCTGTCTTCCAGTGCCGAGACGATGTGGGAATGGCGAGCGACGTTCTAAGCCATTCCGTGGGGGGCGCACCGAGCCTCAGTCCGTGTGCCCGTGGCAGCCAAGGACGTCTCCAAAAATCCCCGGCATTTCGAGAAAAACTGAGTTTTTTGCCGTGTTCGGTACAGTCTCTGATACTTTGCGAGACTATGTCAGGGTCACCAATGTAGTGCCGAGAGATAGGAGTCGGAGGCGGTGCATCGAAGGTAAGTAGCTGGCTTTAATGAGCAGCAGAAACTGACATGTTGTCGGGTCGCAGCCCGGGGAGACAAGAGAAAAAAGCCAGGAGGGCACACAATAGAGATTTCTCAATACTCTAATTTCCCCTCCTCGACTCCTATCGTCGAGACTTAGTCCCGCCCTCAGGAGCTGCGAGCGGAGGACTGAGGAGGGGAACCGAGGAGAGAGGAGGGGAAGCAGCAGGCGGTTAGAGAAATGAGAGCTCCTCTCCTCTGAGCGGTCATTTTAAAGAGACGTCCATCAATGATGACAGGAGGCACAGCAGCCCTCTGTCTGATGGACGATGGACAGATGTGTTCATGACGACTTATATATTTACTTTTAATTCATTCACAGTGCGGTATAATGAGACAATAACAGGCTACAGATGCGGAGATATACATACATATATTTATATAAATATCTAAAATTTCAGAATCAAACAAGTATGAGAGCACTCTCATAATAACGTAACACAATAAGAGACTGGATATATCCCCCCCCCCTCTCTCTGGTCGCTGAAATGGGGAATTTAAATTACGGGCCAAAAGTTGTATTTACAAGTATTAAAAGTAAGCATAGGACACCAAACCAACTGAGACCCGTCTGTCCGCCGCATCTACGCACTGTACAACACACACACACCTACACACTGTACCACACACACACACACACCTACACACTGTACCACACACGACACACCGACAGCTCCTAAAGCATAATCAGGCTACAGCCGTTGTGTATTTTATTATGTGAAGCACTAAATGGTCTGAGAAAAATATCGACTCTTTGTTTGTAGATATCTTCTAAACTACAGCATACAAATACAGAGAGTAATGTAGGCCTGTTATACTGAGTGATATATATTTTACACACAGCTCTGCTTTCTGCACGGATCTCACAGCTGTTCTATTTCGTATATGGCTTCGCCCTCTAAGGATATCGCTATTGGGTAATCCCCCTGCGCCCCCGCGCAGCACTGAAACACTTGTAGTCCACGCCCACCCGCAATGTGGGCCCCACCCTCGGGCCTCCTTCCGGTATAAATAGGAAGGAGGCCCGGCAATCTGCTCCCTCTTTTTTTCAGCAACCAGCACAGTTACTGAAGCACAGCAATTGAGAATCATCATGAGCAACAACTGCGTCCGTGATTGTCCCTCATGTGGCTCTGGGTTCATAATGAGTTATGACCTGCAGAGATAAAAGCAGTATGCGAATCCTGCCGGGGGTCAGAGCACGCGTACGCGGCTCTAAACCAGCAGGTAGCATGCACTGTGCTCCCCTCCCCTCGGGCGACAGGAAGCGGAGAGCGGACACTCTTGCTGCTGTGGCCGAGGAAAACGATTGGCCCGTCCAGGCTTACGAGCCCGCGGACGGGGCCTCGCGTCCCTGGGGCAGAGTGCCGGGCGGGAGTCCGAAGCAACTCCTGCCCCGCCTCCCTCCACGGTTCACCGTTCGGTTCTCCCCTCCCTCCTCTCCCCCGGACGGGGGAGACAGAGTCGGAGCAGGGTGCCAGCTTGGCGGCCGAACATGCCTTCCCAAGCTCCGTCACCACAGCGCGGCGGCGTCTGTTACGGAGACGGCCAGAAAAGTGCTACTGGACGCTCCAATCAGCCCGGACGGGCTGTTCGGACCCCAGTTCCAAGCCATGGTGGAGTCCAAGAAGATGGCCACGGAACAGGTGGACGGCATTCACCAGCATGTACAGCTGGCTCCAGTCGGCTGAGCTGCCACAGCGGCACCAACGCCCGCAGCAGCCGCGGCGTCCACGCCGGCCACAGGAGGCCGCAAGCGGAGAGACGCACGCCCACAGCAACCGGCGGCTGCAGGGGCTCCGTCCCACGTCTCCGCTCCCCCGCCACCCCAGAGACAGGGTCTCCCGGCGGCGAGTCAAAGGGGAGTGAGGCTCCCCCGCTCCTGGTCTGCTCCGCGAGAGCCTCCGAGGAAGCGGAGCCGGCAATTAAGCCGGCTGCCACTAATCTGTTGATTAAGTAGACAGCAGGGCTCCCTGCAGAAGCCTGCTGGTTTTAACCTATTGGTTAATAAACCTGCAGAGCTTGCGGGATTCCCCTGTCCGAGATACGCCTCCTACACACGGTCATAATAAACCCATGAGCGCTGTTATAACGACTCGTGTGGACAGCACTGCACACGCCTCGATTCATCCCCTGAGCGTGTACACGACTCATGATGACAGCCGGAGTGAAACGCAGCGTGTGGAGGTTTCCTCGCAGCCCTTTCGCCTCACAGGCGGCGAGGGCAATGGCTTGGCTCGTAACCATGACGACCATTACAGCACATCACAGAGAAGCCAGAACGGGGGAATGAACAGTATTCCAGGCTGAGTGCCCCCAGCGGAAGCGCCCGCAGCGCCAGGACTCGCTGCAGAAGCCTGCTGGTTTTAACCTATCGGTTAATTAACTGCAGAGCTCGCTAATTAAGCCGGCTGCCACTAATCTGTTGATTACCAGCAAGGCTCGCTGCAGAAGCCTGCCCGTTTTAACCTCGGTTAATAACCTGCAGAGCTCGCGGCATTCCTCTGTCCGAGATACGCCTCCTACACACGGTCATAATAAACCCATGAGCGCCGTGTGGGCAGCACTGCACACACCTCCATCCATCCCTTGTGCGTGTACGTGCCTCATGATGAGAGTCAGAGTGAAACGCAGCGTGTGGAGGCTTCCTCGCAGCCCCTTCGCCTCACAGTGGCGGCGAGGGCAATGGCATCACAGAGAAGCCAGAACGGGGGAATGAGCAGTATTCCAGGCTGAGTGCCCCCAGCGGCAGCGCCCGCAGCGCCACGGCGCCAGGTCTCGCTGCAAGAAGCCTGCTGGTTTTAACCTATCGGTTAATAACCTGCAGAGCTCGCGGCATCCCTCTGTCCGAGATACGCCTCCTACACACGGTCATAATAAACCCATGAGCGCTGTTATAACGCCTCGTGTGGACAGCACTCCACACACCTCCATTCATCCCCTGAGCGTGTACACGCCTCATGATGCCCTGGCGTGGCTCGTTGCCATGACGAACACAGAACATCTCGAGCATGTGCTCCCGCTCTTAGAGTGTTTCTCAGAGTGGCAGCGCGTGTGTCTGATGGAAAGATGGATGAGCAGGCTGATCAGCAGAGGATACGTCCTGCAGTTTTAACCTATTGGTTTATAAACTGCAGAACTCGCAGCATTCCTCGGTCCCAGATATGCCTCCTACACACGGTCATAATAACCCACGAGCACCGTTATAACGCCTCGTGTGGACAGCATGCACACACCTCTCATCCCCTGGGCGTGTACGCGCCTCATGAGGAGAGACAGAGTGAAAGGCAGCGTGTGGAAACTCCCTCGCAGCCCTTTTGCCTCACGGGCAGCGGCGTCGATGGCGTGGCTCGTCACCATGAAGAACATTACGGCACTTCACAGAGAAACCTCTCCCCCCAGCAGTTCCATGGGATACAAGAAACACTCCTTTCATCCCAGGAACAGTGTCTTGCGCGGTTTTTACCCCCGCTATTTTTCTAAATCTCCTCTGTCCTGTGCGCACGCTGTCTTGCTATGTGGCGTGCACGGCTGCCTTGCGCCATTCTCAGCGCCTGTTTGTGCACTATAGAGAGCGCTCGATCGGGCAACCTCTGTCTGCACAACGGATGTCACACAGGTTGTGTGAGGCTGTGTCACAGGCATGTCTCCTCTGGGGTGGAGCCCCCGGAGAACATCAATGCGCACTCCACCAGAGGAATTTCCTCCTCCACGGCTTTGCATGGAGGAATGTGGAGTGGAAGATATTTGCACTGCTGCATCTTGGTCTTCCCCCTGTTCGTTTATTCATTTTTATTTGAGGGATATCTCCCATTCCTCTCTGACACACCCTGTACTGGGTGTCCTGTCGGAGTGAGTGACGTCAGGGAGCCAGCTGGGCGCTCTCCTACCCATCTGACACACAGAGAGCTGCTGTTCCCCGTCTATGATCGCTGCGCAAGGTGGGACCTTCGTCTCTACTTTCTCACAGCGGCCAGTATGTATTGTTCCCAGCCTTCACCCCGTCGGGAAGATAGGCATGTTTTGCTATGTTCCAGGGACGGTGATGCGCCATTACGCATGGCACAACAGGCATGGGGTGTTATTGAGCAGGTGTGTCTGTGCTTCTATTGCCGGGCGGACCCAGTGGGGCGCAGACTACATCAAGCTTCGCCCTTAACCCAATAGCGATAGCCTTAGAGGGCGAAGCCATATACGAAATAGAACTGAGGTTATCTACTGTAACCCCAGCTTCTATGAGTAAAAACCCATTACTTACAGTGAAACCACCCTTGAATGATGGTATGGTAGACTAAAAGCTTTAGGAATCCAAAGTATAACATATAAGTACCCGATATCAAGATTGAGGCAAAACAAGTTAAATTTGACCTTTTTAGAGAGGTTGACCTTTGGGCACATTTTGGCACATTTGGATACCATCAGTGCCATTTGAACTTTTTCAAGTACCATACTGTAAAAATAATTTTATTATCACTAATCATTCCATCCAAATACAAGTGTTTTTATAAAAGAAACAAATATTTTTTATTTTTTTTAAATTACATTTCCTTTTTTTATGTAAATGGTGTGTGTATCTGTGTGTGGACTTTGCCACAGTCCTTACATGTTTATCACCCGACTAACACTTCTAGGCAGGTTTACTTACACAATGAATACAATAGGAAACATAGGATAAATTTGTCTCCAACAGGAGCAGATTTATTTCCAAAAATAACACACTAAAAATCTACACTAAAACCGAAATAACACCACAAGCATTTTTTTTGTAAACACTGGCAAAAAACAAAAACTGTACACCTGAATGTGTTTAGTGTTTAGTGTTTTTGAATTGAGGCACCAGGCACTTAGTGCAGTAGAAAGGTCTTCACCGTTGTTGCCAGCACCAGAGCACCTCCTGAGCGCAGTGGCATCTTCCCCATAATACTTTGGAATGCATACGAGTGATGATGGGGGGGAGTGGTGGTGGTGCTGCAGGGACTTCACCCCTCATGTCTGCAGCAAGCTGCTCTCTGAAGGACTTCTGGGTGTGTGGCTTCATCCTGCCGGGGTCACCCCTCATCTTGTGCAGCTCCTTCTGGAGAAGGAAGCTGTTCACCACTGCAATGTCCAGAAAATGGTAAAATAAAGTCTTGTACCATTTCATGGTTTTGTGGTGAAAGCTGTAGTACCCAATAAAATCATCGGACACATCCACGCAGCCCATGCTTCTGTTGTATACCAACACAGCGTCAGGAACGGTATCAATCTTAGTCTGCCACACACCAGCCCGTTTCACTTTCCTCCTGACATTCTGTCCACTGAATCAGAAGATGCAGAGGGAGGCTGAGTTAGTACTGGCGCAGACGTCCGGCGGCGTAGCTTGGATGTTGATGGCTCTGGGGCAACTGTATGCTGATCTGATGCACGTCGTAGCACGGATGAGGCAGATGTTGATGGCTGTGATCCAGAAGCCAGTTGATACTCGTCTTCATCAGTGTGAAAACAAATGTGGAAAAACAAAATCGATTACTTCACTGGCTTATTCTTTCAAAAATGTAACTCAAATCAGAAATAATTCCTCCATTTAGTGTGTGTGAAATAACAGTATACACATATACTGTATATATATAGACTGATATGCAATACAGCTTTATTTATAAACTGCTAATAGTCAATGTCTGTCGAACTACAAAACAGCATCCATTTGGCATGTGTGAAATAACAGTATATATATATATATATTTATAGACTGGGTTGATATACAATACAGCTTTATTTATATACTGCCGTGTTATAGTCACGAAACAGAACAATGTCTGTAGAACTACAAAACAGAATCCATTTGGTGTGTGTGGAATAACAGTATATATATATGTGTATATATATATATATATAGTCTGGGTTGATATACAATACAGCTTTATTTATATACTGCCGTGTTATAGTCACGAAACAGAACAATGTCTGTAGAACTACAAAACAGAATCCATTTGGCGTGTGTGGAATAACAGAATATATATATGTGTATATATATATATATATATAGTCTGGGTTGATATACAATACAGCTTTATTTATATACTGCCGTGTTATAGTCACGAAATACAATTAATCTATTTATACGTTCACCAACATGATGTTCCCATTGTTTTAGTTTCTCACGGAACGATAACGCTACAACAAAGCGACGTCCATTTTGTATTTTGCGAGTGTGGAATTACTATAGATCATGGGCGTAGGAAGCATCCTGAATGTGGGGGGGACATTTTTAACGGGGGGTTTGGGGATCCCCCACCACGACAAAAAAAAATAGATTTCCTGTATTCTGGTGCATTTTAACAGGTGGTTTGATACTTTTATGTGGCTATACTAGCATGAGGGAAATGATGGGTACATTTTGTAATTTCATCCAGTAGTAAAGAAAGGAAAAATATTTGATTATTAATTCAGAGCCGTCTTGGAATTAATAAAAAGCAGTTTAAATGCCCATTTTTTGTACATTTATATACAACAATAAATATTTGTGAGTGCATTGAGAGATATTGCTGTGGAGTCATTTATATATAAATCGCAAAATACATTTGTGAATCCTTCTGTGAGCATTTATTAAAATTGAGACTGACTGATTCACCTAGGAATGGTATCATTGAATTAAATGTTCAAATAAATGTTGTTCTTCAGTCTATATTGGTCATATGATGCCCCTTGACTGAAATGTTTCCTGTTCAATATCCCCACTGATTTCCTTAAAATTCTGGGATGAGTGTCCACATCACAATTTACTCCAAACTGTAATTTCCCTTTCATCACTCACCTCAGCAATGAACCTCTCTCCACTTTCCCTGTGTTCTGCCTCTGACGCACTCTCAAGCGCCTAGATGTCAAGAGAGGTGGTGAATTCATAATTATTTATTGAGCAGTATACTATTTCACATTGAATCATAACAAGTCATACTGAATAAATGCAACTGACTCTAAAGTACGGATAAAGCGGGAGAAGATGGATGGATGGACTCTAAAGTAAGTCCCAGTCTGTGACATTGGACATTTTGAAGACTCAATGTCCCAAGCAGTAGGTAGAATATTAGCTAGTCTATGTAATGTGCACAGAAAATAAATAGTTAACTGAATACTGGGATGGAAATTGCCTATAAGCACTCAGTAAAACATAAACACACACAAAAATATTTTGAATGATAAGAAGTATAATTAAAATTTGATGGACATTACCATTTTGAGAGAGAGTACCAAAGTTAAAGAACTCAGAAAATAATCTCTTATCGAACTGAGGCTCCAGTAAAACACACTGACTGCATCTCTACATGGACATCATGGTGTTTACATGAGCACAGAGAGATCGGGTTATTCATGTTCCCTGTTTATGATAAATACTAGTGTAACGTCCGAGGTGTTAAGGCTTCAATGATACTTCTGTGTAACAAAAACTCAGGAACTTAGTACTTTTTGGAGCGTCCCAGATAGCGCCTCCGTTTATTATTGTACAGTCAGACCACGCTCTCCTTCACCACACCAGAACAGACTGCGCATGCTCACAATACACAACCCAGTCTCATGGCATTTCGTGTTCACCAACACGATTTTTAATCTATTGATTCGTGTTCACCAACACGATTTTCCCCTTTTTTTCGTGTTGCACAGCACGATTTTAAAAGCTATGTATTTCTACTGGTAATGTGTTTCGTGCCTGCAGCACGTCTTTTTCTCCGATCGGGTCGTGGAAGACCGGAAGCTGTGTGGTTCATAAAAACATGTTCTTACCCAATATCAAGCCACAATTATTGCTTTTATTTTAAATCGTATAATTTCGGACTTTTGTTTCCGTCTGTGAGGAAAATAAATGGGGCCCAGAGCCTCAGAACACTGAAATCTGTATTTTTTAAATCTTTTTTTCCTTCTAATTTGTTATTCTTTTCTAAATAATACACTGTTATTTACTCACCAATAACACACAATTATCCTTGCTTTTATTTATTGGTTTAATTCCATAATCTCGGGCTTTGTTGGCGTCCTTCAGGAACTGAATTTCAAAATAAAAATAACCGGAAACAGACGTAAGCATTTCGAGTGATTACCCAAGATCCTCAGCTATGGTTTAAGCTCGCTGATTGGATGTTTTAGCCGCAATGCATGCTGGGATTTGGTGTTTATATGATATGAAATCCGGAAAACATTTTAAAAGAATAAAATAATACTTATTTCCGAGTGTTCTTGCTTTTCTCTTTGAAAGACATCACATAACGGCATTGTAATACACGGTTCGGCTGCATTACATATTACAGGTCTGCCGTAGTTCTTTATTTAGAGAGCCCTGATGAGAAGACCTTTGGAAAAACTGGAAGAAATGCCGCCGAAACTGAATACTTAACGTGGATCATAAATAAATCAACAATTAAACAACATCTTCAATTTCTCTTCACACAATACGTCTCCTTGCAGTATCAACCTTAATTTGGCCGACTTTTATATTTGATCTAATTCGTAGATAGCTTATATTTACACCATAACGGTGCACAGCTGATATAAAAGGACTTTGATTTTCTTTGAATATAAGAATGTAAATACTGAGTCTGAAATAGTATAGCAATATGCTATAAAATTATGTGAAAACATGAATAAAACTACACATCTTCAGATGTTGTACATACATAAGTGTCCTACACTAATAATACAAAGTCATTATGGCTGTGTGTACCTTGTGTGCACCGCCTAGTGGCACGTTATTGAATTATTGTTTTTATGTGTTATATTTGATTAAAAAAATATTAAGAGTACATACTTTCATAGGGGGAAAGTAGAAGGTCTGTGATAGAAATATAGAATATAAAAAATCAAGAAGATACTGTAAGTGATCTCTACAATAAAACAGTTTAGAGCAGGATGTACAAAGATATTAATAGGAGGAGGTGCAAAACAGAAAAACGAATTAACCTTTATTTAAACATTAAATAATACTTTAGATTAAGGTCCTCTTTTAAATAAGAAAAAACTTTGGGGGTATCTACAGATAAATATTTAGCCCGACAAAGTACTTAACGTCTAATATATTGCTTTCCTGCAATGTTAATGTTGAAGCACTTATTTTAACTGATATTATACATATGAATTATACTCTTATGTATGTAGATAGTATAAGAAATGTGCAGAATATGACAGTTTAATGGTGGAGGTACAAACACATATTGATAGATGTCTTGTAATGTGCTGTTGAGGAACCTGTGACCCAAGATTTTCATTCATTGCATACACCGTAGTTGTGTATATGATATGTCAATAACCTTTGAAAATCTTGAAAGGGATGTGCAAAATAGCCATTATACAGTCTTTAATTAACTATTAGTAGAGAATAACAAGTAATGAATATACTTTATTACTCGTTTCCATTCATGTCATTTGCAGATAAATGTTTAGTCTTCTCAAGCACCAACTATCAAATATCTCTCCTGATTGTTGGCACTTGGCAATCAGGTTAACCTCTGTATTGTGGAGTAGAATTACAAAGTAACAATGAGCTGTCACGTGGGTATATATTAATGCTGCGCATTATGGACACAAGCGATTTTCACCCATTTATTAATTATATGTTTTACATTTGATAACACCAATGTGTTTAATACTGGCAACTTCTAATTGTGGGAAAAACGAAAACGTTCAGTAGACGTCCCATGGAACATTTTGCGAAACACAATTGCCAGCATGTGTAGTTCTGGGGGGGGGGGCGTTCAATTCCAGTTTTGGATAGTCTGGCGTGGTTTTGTTCCATTTCAAACAGCTGTTTGACGCTCGGCGTAACCTTGGCGCACTGCTACTCCAACATCCAATCCCAGCGCTTGAAGATTAATCACGGGGACTGTAGTCCTAAACGATAGCTGGGGATTATGGGTAGTGTAGTGTCTTCGGCCATCCTAAACTCCTAGAGGCCTACGTCTGTTTCCGGTTATTTTTATTTTGAAATTCAGTTCCTGACGGACGCCAAAAAAGCCAGGGATTATGGAATTAAACCAATAAATAAAAGCAAGGATAATTGTGTGTTATTGGTGAGTAAATAACAGTGTGTTATTTTGAAAAGAATAACAAATTAGAACGAAAAAAAGATTTTAAAATACAGATTTCAGTATTCTGAGGCTCTGAGCCCCATTGATTTTCCTCACAGGCGGCAACAAAAGTCCGAAATTATACGATTTAAAATAAAAGCAATAATTGTGGCTTGATATTGGGTAAGAACATGTTTTTATGAACCACACAGCCAGTAGAAATACATAGCTTTTAAAATCGTGCTGCGCAACACGAAAAAAAGGAGAAAATCGTGTTGGTGAACACGAATCAATAGATTAAAAATCGTGTTGGTGAACACGAAATGCCATGAGACTGGGTTGCAATACATGACCTCTCAACCCAATGCTTACACTAGTAACCTGGCAATTCGATGCCTTTTCTCATCTAAACTATTCAGTATTTATATCTCTCTATCATGACATAAAGACGAAAATCCTCTCAAGAAGTGAGACGCTTTTGCCGCCACCGCCGCCATCACTGTTAACTGATTAACTGCTACCAGCTGATGACTTACTTTCCTCTTCTTTGACATTTTTTTCCTTATGTCCATGTTGCCTGGGGGAGAAAACATATCAAACCAAGAGCTCGTCAGCTTTGATTTTCGCTGTATTAACAATGTCCTGAACATTTGGTGTGTGTGCCTTACCTCCGCTCCCGGCATCACTTCATACAACAGATCTGAGCTGTCCAACTATGACAACACTCCTTGAACATGCACGCACTATGGGAGAATCTGCCTTGGTACAAAGTACCAGTGAAAACATGGTACGGAGTTTCATTGATTTGGGCATTCTCTCAATAAGCAAGTGGAATGGATTTGATAGTGAAGCACTGACACAGCGCTCTACAAAGTGCGGCGAGTGGATAGACCGATTCACAGACTTTCCACATGGTAAAAGTGGGGGGGTCTAAACTAATCATTTCAAAAAGTGTCTAGTCACTAGATTTGACATCTAGTGACTAGTGACTTGTCCCACCCTCATATAATGGCTGCGACGCCCATGCTATAGATTACACCAAATACACAACTAATGGATACAAACAAAGAGAGTACACCTTTTCCTGAAGTTCATAATCATGGTCTGATTGAGGCCGAAGTACATCCTCATCTTCTGACGGAGAGTCAGCGAACACCATTGGACAGTGTTCCAGGAGGTTGCAGTTTCAACAAGCGTTGGCTAGCAGAAGACAAATACAAGCCATGGCTAAGACGAGGGTCTTGATTCCGCGTTCGGTTTTCGCTATGAGTGGTCGCATTTTCGAGAGCTCCCGCTTTGGAGGTTATTCCTCACGATTTTTTACATATTTCATCCTCCTGACAATATGGATTATGGAGTCCTACCTCAACTCATCAATGAGGCAACATCACTTAGAGAAGGAGAGTAATAAAAGCGGGGAGAAAATGAACCACAATGACTTTTACCTTCTCAACGGCTGGGAAAGGAAACACCTCGCTTTTGGAAGTGCAAGCATTCATGCATTATTAACTGCAAACCCGACGCGAAAGTACTTACCCCCGTCAGGCAAACTAGACCGAAGAAGTATTATCGTCTTGGTCTTATTGTTAGCGGGAGACATCCATCTGAATCCGGGCCCGGTGCAGACAAGAAGCCAGTCCTGCAGGCTCGAGGAGCTAGCATCACAACTAGCATCACAACTAGCATCTCTTCCGCTGCAGCAACAATTACGCGACGACAACAGAGACCGTGGAGACAGCGGAGACCGAGGAATCAACGGAGACTTCGACATTCCCCCGGGGACGCCGCGGCAGACAGACACGCATGAGGCAGTGACGAGAGGAAGTGAACCGAGATCCGAGGGAACAAATATCCGCCATGTTGTTAGCCACCCTGCTAGCATATCAACGGCTAAAGCTACAACGGAGCCTCCCTCCCCCCACCACCCCACCGCTCCAAGCAACACGGCAGGCCGCAAGCCGGTTGCTGTAACGGACAAAGACAAATATCTGCAAGCTGACGACATTGTGCAATTAAGCAACAAAAATGGACTACATTTTTTTTAATCTGAACACTAACAGCCTGAGACACAAACTGGCTGAACTCAGGCAGCTATTCATGAACGGTAAGGCAAGCATATTATGCTTTTCTGAGACCAAATTGGACAATTCCATTACAGATTCAGAGATTGAAATTGAAGATTATCTTGTAGTGAGAAGGGACAGGAACGTGAATGGAGGTGGTGTCTGCATGTACATACATAAAGACACCAATTTCAAAAACCGTACTGACCTGCATCATGAAAATATTGAATCTGTGTGGGTTGAAATTCTTTTTGACAATGCTAAATCTGTAATAGTTGGGACAATCTATAGACCACCGGAACAGAGTGACTTTTATGATACATTAGATGGGTGTTTGGCTGAGGTGGGGGATGTAGAGACAATTATTATTGGAGACTGGAACACGGATATGCATCGTAAAGACGCGTCCGTCTCAAGTCCTTCAGTAGTATTTGTGATATGCACGGCTTCAGCCAGCTAATCACCCAACCCACCCGGGTATGTGAAACAACACAGACTACCATTGATCTCATTCTGACCTCTGACAAGTCCAAGATCTCCAGTAAAGGGGTTATAGCATGCGGTTTAAGTGATCATTATATGATATTCTGTACCCGCAAAAGGCTAAAACAAAAGGCCGGCTGTCACAAAACAGTCATATCTTGAGACCTCAAAAACTACTCTAGCGAGGCCTTTGACCTAGAACTGGAGAGCCTGACCAGTGTCAGTTGAGCTCAGTGGTACGAAAGTTGAAGAAACATGGCTTGGTTTCAAAAATAAATTCTCTGCAATACTCAATGATTTGGCCCCCCTAAGAACAACCAGGGTAAAAAATCGCGCTGAGCTGTGGATGCACTCCGGCATACTGACCGCCATGAAAACCAGAGAAAAAAAATGCTCTGAGTTTCATAAAAGTCACTCAATGATTTCCAAAAGCACGAGCAGTGAACTCCTGGCCCACGTGACTGAACTAAAAATTGAAAGAAACAGACTAAGAAATGACGTAAGCTCCATGATCAAAACTGCCAAAAAGAATTTCATCAATGTCAAAACTGAGGAAAACAAAAATAAACCCTGTGAACTTTGGAAATTACTCAATAACCAGCTTGGCTGCAGTAAAAAACTCAAAACGAGATTTTCGAACTTAAAAATAAAGACAGATAACAGGCTCATCACAGACAAACTGGACGTGGCCAAGTACTTGAACATTTTTTTCACAAACATAGCCACAACTCTTGTAAATAAATTACCCTCCCACTCAGGGCTTTTTGGAGTAGATCACATCATGACCTACTACAAAAACCTAGGGGTACGCAAAGATAATTTCAGTCTAGCAAGGGTAACATCAGCAGAGGTACTCATTAAACTGAGCGCCCTCCAACCTAACAAGGCCACTGGCCACGACAATATCCCCTCCAAATTCCTCAGAGACACAGCAACCGCCATCTCACCAGTCATAGCTCACATAATTAACCTCTCCATAAAACAGGGAAAAGTACCCAAAGACTTCAAAATTGCAAGAGTAACCCCCCTGCACAAAAAGGGCAGCAAATTGAACCCAGGCAGCTACCGCCCTGTTTCTATACTTACCTCCATCTCGAAAGTCATGGAAAAGATAGTATATGAACAGGTCGAAAAGTACCTCGGGGACAAGAAACTAATCTATGAATTTCAATCTGGCTTTAGAACATCCCACTCCACTGACACATGCCTTCTTTATTTGAACGACCACATCAAACAAGAGGTGGACGAGGGCAAATACTGCGGCATGGTGATGTTGGACCTGCAAAAGGCTTTCGACACTGTCAATCACCCTATTCTGATTGACAAGCTAAAAGCAATTGGTTTTGAGAAACTATCGGTGAGCTGGATGCAATCCTACCTGGAGGGGAGAGAACAGATGGTGGAGGTAAACGGTACTCTGTTCCCCCCCCTCCCAGTGAGCTGTGGTGTTCCACAAGGAAGCATATCAGGTCCGTTACTGTTCCTAATTTATGCAAATGACATGTCATCAGCATGTGACTGCAACTTGTTCCTGTTAGCGGACGACTCAGCCCTGCTGGTCTCTGACAGGAGCAGATTGCAGGTTGAAAAAACCCTCAGCTCCGAGCTCGGCAGAATCTGCACCTGGCTCGCCGATAATAAATTATCATTACACCTGGGTAAAACAGAGTCCATTCTCTTCGGTTCGAAACATAATCTCAGCAAATCCGACGACTTCTCAGCTGCAGTGGGTGACATTATTGTCACAAGTAAGAAGGAAATTACATACCTAGGATCTATTCTTGAGGCAAACCTCTCCTGTGACAAAATGGCATCCAATGTAATAAAAAAAGTCAATCAAAGAACTAGATTCCTTTACCGGATCTCCTCTCTGGTAAACAAAAACACCCTGAAAACTCTGGCAGGAGCACTAATTCAAGGGTACTATGACTATGCTTGCACGTCATGGTACCATAGCACCTCCAAGGCGCTAAAAATAAAACTTCAAACATCACAAAATAAACTGGTCAGACTACTGCTTGACCTTTCATCTAGAACCCACCTCACCTCTGCCCACTTTGACAACCTAGGATGGCTTTGAGTAGACGACAGCGTACAGCTACTTGCAATGGGCCTGGTCTACAAGATTCACTACATCTCTATGGTACCCATGTACATGTCAAAATTCTTCCCAAAGGTCAAGGAATACCATGATCATAACACCAGAGGGAGCTCCACAAATCATGTAAAACCCAGATTTGGCACAAAAAAGGGGGAATACACGTTTCGCAATTATGCCACATCAAGGTGGAACGCTCTTCCCACTACTGTAAAGGAAAGTAAAACTATAATTACCTTCAAAACCTCTCTTAAAGAGCACCTTCGGGGGAGAGCATTGCAAAACTGGCTCCGGTAATGGTACACATCTCAACCTGTCGTACAATGGACAGCTTCCCCCCCCATCTATGTATACTCGCATTTTAGACTCTGTTACTAACTGTATATCTGTAGACTTGGTATGTCTTAAATGTCCGGTTAGGATGTATTAGAACGAAATCTAAAATGAAAATTGTAAATAAGCCATCTGTATGTAAAAAACCACAAGTATGTAAATTGTAAATAAGCCATCTTTATGTCAAATATGTCTTATATGTCTTAAATGATATGATGAATTGGAAATGGGGGACCCTGATGTAAACAAGACGAAAGTCTTTCTCTGGTCTGCATCCCCTTAACAATTGTATGTTTTGAGCTGTACTGTACTGTACCCAATATACAAGCTGTTAATAAACTTTTCAATCAATCAATCAATCAATTTCCACGGCGTCTTCATGCTTATACAGCCTCTTTCTGGGTGCCATCATTTGCTCGAATAAGTCCTAAAAGCAAATAAATCCTTGTCCTTGTAATATTATGTTCTGTTGCCTGCTGTTTTCTCTGTGTTCTCTGTTCGCTGTGTTCTCTGTTCGCTGTGTTCGTTGCTGCTGTGCTGTGCTGTGCAGAGGTTGTGCAGCTGGTTCTGCTGCTGCTCCATGTGCGTAAAGCTGCCGCTGCTGGCATTATTCATCATACGCAGGATCCTAACTCTGGAACCCATTGGTCGATTTGGGTGATTGACACCTTTTTTGAAACTTTAGAGCCAATAGAATCGAGGGGGAGTTGGTATATCCCGCTAAACACTTACGTCAAGGAGAGAGAGGCTTGCGTAAACAGCACATGAGAAAGCCTGAGCCCCGGACTGCAAAACTTTATACCTACTCTGCGGCCATGAATGTAATGATGGATTATCAGGAACAATTCTAAAGCGACTAAGAGACGTTGGATTAACCTTGAGCAGCGTTTTAATTTCCTTGAACACGACTTTTGATCACAAAACAGCAACGGTAAGACATAATTATTGTTATGGTTTAGAACACTGTTGTTGTTTTCTTGCTCTGTTCTGGCTGCTAGTTCAGTGAGTTCTTGTCCGACCTACAGTGATGATACTTCTATCAAAATAATCTGTGGAGTATCAGCTTTCAGATGATATGTAGTTTGTGCAGAACATATTACGTTTTAAAGATCGTTTTTGCTAGTTAGCACCGGTGTTGCAGTACAAGTTGAGTCATGACAACTGGCGACATTCTATTATTTTCGTCATAGGAATCCGGGGCGTGTACATTGAGGACCCATTGTTGACTTACCAGGAAAGAAACATGCCGATCGCCTCGTTTGTCGTTTACGTTCATCTTTTGCTATATCTGCCTCCATAGGATCACTTTGATGCACATTCAGTACTCGTATGTGAGGTTGTGGGGGAGAGGTCGATATCGTGACGCTTACAGGGACGTATCGAACATTACAAAGTAGGTGACTGTGTAGATGCCCGTTCAAAATATTGCAAACTTGAATAAATCATTTAAATGATATTATTTGTTTCCGACTTTCATTTGTACATCGTTCTTAATGTGATGTATAGTAGCTTTGATAGCTGTCCATACCTTCAGACAGCCTAAAAGTAAAACACAAGTTGTTTATTCACAAACGCTCATCGACATGACAGGATCACTCATGACAAGTTGTGATCAGCTCCGATTAAATTGTGATATCAATTCTGTAGCTATTCTCCAGGGAGCACGTTTTTTTGATGAAATACCTGTATCCCTCTCATCACAACAAGACTCTACACTGTGCAGGAAAAACAATTACATACATGAAAATAACCTTGATGCATGGGAATGAAACACACAAACTATCTTCCGTGGCTATGCTGATATGTCACAGTAACAGTCAACCACATAAAAGTAAGTCCAGCGGGGCACACGTTGAATACATATAAAACATTTGTACATCATTCTTAATGTGATGTATAGTAGCTTTGATAGCCTAAAAGTAAAACACAAGTTGTTTATTCACAGCCCGAAAGCAGCATCGAGATGACTGGATCATCTGCAGTGTTGGGCAAATTACTTCCAAAATGTAAGACAGTACATTACTTATTAATGTCTTTTTTAAGTAATAGGCTACGTTACATTACAATATTACTGTCTCTGAAATGTAATGACTAACACTACTTTTATATTAGCCTATTTTTGAGTTACTCTACCAAAATAACCTTAAAAGAATGGCTAAGTATTTTAAATGCTAAAATGTAGTTAAGTGCAGCTCATTATACATCCAGTGAAGGACAATTTGGTATAGCATAACAACTGTGTAGCCCATTAAGGCTACTCACAACTTTTATTACACGGCTTAGTTGAATACTCGATTCTGATTCATTGAACATGTGACACGTTGTTAATACAGTAGTACAGACCACTGTTGATGACTACAATGAAGGTTGCTAAGGAGGATCAAGAAAGAGAAAGCAAAAGAGGTTAAAAGACGGAGCGCTGAACGTCAGATAAATCACCAGAAGAAGGCAGAGAGGAAGTAAATACTAGCAGGAACACGGAATGGGCTCTGTAGTGTGTTTAGTATGTAATAAGCGGGATATTTGTGCAGCGAGGCAGTCATGGGGAAAAGAACATCCGACAGCCTGGATCTTGATGGGCCTGAAGGGTAAACGATTTTTCTCTGGTGTCAGAATGTCTTGCGATGTTGGTAAATGGTTCAAAAACATAAAACCATATAATTTCGGGTTAAAATGTGTTGTTACTGCGTTACTGAGAATTGTAACGGGCAATATATTACCAATATTTTATTAGTAATGCATTACATTACTTCGTTACAGCTAACAGTTATACATTACTGTAACTCCGTTACTTTTGTAACGCATTACACCCAACACTGTAACTGAAGCACGTGTTCATCACAGGATCGATCACAGCTGGCCACAGCTGACCATCTGGGACAAGCTGTGATCTGCTCCTTGATTGTCTCTAGTGCTATATAAACTGGTGGAAATGACACAAATGTATGAGGATAGCGAGAGAGATCTAGCGAGAGACATAGCGAGAGAGACATTTAGAGCGAGAGAGACATTTAGAGAGAGACATTTAGAGCGAGAGAGACATTTAGAGTTAGAGCGAGAGAGACATTTAGAGAGAGACATTTAGAGCGAGAGAGACATTTAGAGAGAGACATTTAGAGCGAGAGAGACATTTAGAGTTAGAGCGAGAGAGACATTTAGAGCGGGAGACAGATACATAGCGATAGAATAGTGAGATTCGACAGAGAAAGATCGATTGTGCGTGAGTACTGAATGTGATTGTTTGTTTGTCCTTGTGTGTTGTGTGGTAATTTAGTGAGTAGTTGTTTGCCTGTGTGTGTGTTGGAGGGACAGCATTTGTGTAGGGCTTAATATTAGAGAGGGCCAGCAAACCATGGATGCAAACATGGTGAAAGAACTGTTGGATTTCCATATCCGCCATATATATCCTGAAGGCTTGACTAACAAACAGAGGTTTGCTATCAAAAGAAGAGCTGAGTCCTTCAGGATCAAAGGCAACCATTTCAGACATGTGGTCTTCAGAACATCATCTGCTTTGATAACACTGTTGATACATGTATAATTATGACATTTCAATCCCAGACGGAGACCTGCACTACATATGCAGGAGGAAAAAAAACAGGACTGAGCACCTTGCAAAAGTGGTCTTATCAAGTGAAGAAGCCAACGAGCTCTTCATAGAGTTCCACTGCAGCCTAATTGGTGGACACGCTGGAATGGAGAAAACTCATCTGGCCATCATTCAGCGGTTCTATTGGCCTGGCATGACGGAGGACATCCGCAAGTGGGTGAGTTCAAAATAATGAGGTAAATTAAACATTATGGTACAAAAGTGCAACACATAAAGGTTTATAGTGTGTTTTTTTGTTCAGATTGCTGCGTGTCCCCAGTGCCAATCCAAGAGGGCCACTATCAAGGAGAAGAAAGAGTACACTCCTATTGAAGTACGGGACACATTTGCAGACAGTTTCAGCTTTCAAACATGCCAACAGTAATGTACTGCAATGCTCATGTGTATTTTTTTCATCTCAGGTAACAGAGCCTCTGGAGCTTGTCGGCATGGACCTAGTGGGTAAACTCACAGTAACCGATGGTGGCAATCAGTACATTTGTGTAATGGTTGATTATTTCACCAAATGGGCAGAGGCATACCCACTTAAAAATAAAACAGCAGATGAGGTGACCAAGTGTATTCTTGATTTCTTTTACAAATTTGGTGCACCTAAAAGACTGCTAACAGATCAAGGCAGGGAATTTTGCAATAAGGTACTACTGTGAAGAATTATGACTCCCCATTATGTAACTGCTGTGCTAACAAATTTATTTCCTGTTTGTCCCAATGTTCACTTCAAGGTCAACTATAACCTTTGTGAGAAGCTGGCCATCAAAAGAAGCCTGTGCTCGCCGTACCACCCACAAACAAATGGTTTGGGGGAAAAACTAAATGGCACAATACAAAGGTATATTTGTTCATAGAATAACAAACATTACTGTTCCTATATGAACTAATCAGAATTGATAGCTAAAAATACAACAAAAGTAAATAAATCAGCTGCTTTATCATATATTAGAAACCAATTTCTGTTCTACCTTCTTGTGTTTGTACTTGACCTGAATTTAGGTCCCTGAACAAACTGGTGGAGGGTGAGCCCAAACGGTGGGACCAACTCCTCCAAGGGACGATGTTTGGTCTGAGAACGAAAACCCAGCTGACCACCAAGTTCAGCCCTTATTTTCTGATGTTTGGGAGGGAGGCGAGGTACCCGTCAGAGGTGCCCAAGGAGTATGAGGTAAGATCTGATAATGTCCTCATCCTTTTTAATTATTCATACTATTTCAAACATCAATGTTTTCTCAACATTCTGACGCTTTTCTGTGGCAGATAACGGAAGAGAAAGTGAGCAACTTGTTGCAAATGGAGGAAGTCTTCGAGGGACTCAAAAAACAGGAGGCAGTTTTCGCGAGGGTGAAAGGTAACATAGCAAAAAGCCAAGATAAGATCCGCAAGAGGAAAGAAGGTGGGCAAGTGGATAATTTTCAAGTGGGGGATTTCGTTTTAAAACGCAACAAAAGGTCGGAACAGAGGAAAGGAGGAAAGCTAGAGGCAGACATGTTGGGACCATTCAGGATCCTAAATATTGAGGGGAAGGTAGCGGACCTTGCTACAAAAAAAGGAAAAAAGACAATGAGAGTGAACATTGATCATTTGAAACACTATGTCCAGCCAGAGGAGAGGATCCCTGCTAAATTACAAAAAGTGTTGGATCCTTCTCCTCTGGCTGCTCCACTGCCCTCCACCTCCACAACAGAGTGCCAGGCACGAGGAGCATCCTCTGATGTAAACTGAAAAAAAGTACACCTTAAAGTATGCATTTCATTAATAACTAACATGCCTTTTTTTTATAGTAATCCGAGACATATGGGCAGGGAGGAGACAAGAGACACTGTGGGCCAAGTATGGCCCATACAAAATATACAGTCAAAATCTGTTGGTCTTGGCCCCGGGAGAGGAGTTGGAGGGAGAGGTAAGCCTACTGTATATGAAAAATGTAAGTAGGCAAACTGATCATTCTGAAAATGGGTTCAAAAGATACTGGTGTATTCATAGATTGTGAATGCCTATCTGGCATGGGTTGGGGCCAAAGCTGGGGTCTTCATTGTGGACTCCTACCTAATGACTTCCCTCTGGCAGGGAACCCACAAGGGAAGCTTAAGAAAGGTGAGTAGAGTACTAGAAATAAGTGTATATATGAACATATGTATGTACTGATGTATGTACAAATATTTTTCAGTTGGATTTGTCAAAACATGAGGTGGCAGCCGGAGCTGTCTGTGACGGGGCACACTGGACCCTCATTGTAAGTAATCTAAAATGTTAATGGGTCAAGACATTTTTATTTATTCAACACTCAACACTTTAATAATTTCTTTGCACTTCCATAGATCATGTATCTGAATGAGAACAGGTCCATGTTCTTGAACCCATTGGGGGCCACGGAAGAGCAATTAATCAGATGCAAAGATGTAACAAGGTGAATAAAATATAAGCTCTAATGTGTTTACTAGACATATTCAGGATTTTTGATTATATTAAGAGGGAGCAACACAAAGCCACATAAATCATGTTCCTGATTACTACTGTTTTACTTGAATACCATTAGATTGTCCTGTGTGAACATGCAGCTCTTCTTGACTTAAAAAAGGATCTGAATTGGGCTTATATACAAAACCCAATCTATCTGTTTCCTATGTAGATCGCTGGTCCGGAAACACAGACCTTCAGTTGGGAGATGGGCCTGCACAACAATCGATCATCCCAAACAGATGGATTCTACGTGCTGCGGTGTGTTGGTTCTGAAGGTAACATTTAGTAATGTGTGTGTATATATAACCATCTGTAATTAACAAAAATTATGAAGATACTTATGACAGACCTTTTAAGCTTGCAGAGCAAATACTGCAAAAACAACAGGTCCAGTACCCAGTGGACCAGGAAGGAGTGGCCTCAATGAGGTTAAAGATGGCAATGGCTCTGGTGAACAACTCAGGTATACAGGACTAGACAGGGGAAACATAAATATTGTGTCTTATTTGGCATTTCAATACCTTAATGCCTGTATTTCTTAATAATTTTTTTACAGATGACCTATCCGAGCTGTGTCGGGCCTGTGGGGAACATAGCATAGGGCCTAAGGTTGACCAATGGGTAAGAAGTTGTATTTATTTCCTGACCAACATTTGGCTGGAGGACTGGGATACACCCTGGATTGGTTACCTCTACAGCACCGGGTGAACACTCTCTATAACAGATATTATAAATGTTTACTTTAATTCACCAAACTTGCATGCCTTTGCACTATGGGATGACACTGGAGCAGTTGAAGAAACTTCTGAGCATGGACTCTAAACAGAAAGGAAAACAGCTAAGATCTAAAACTATACATTGCTTGCTTAATGAAATGTAAACAACTTGATTACTGCTTACTCTGGATGAGGGATGTTAAAATGTTTGTCAATATTCTAACATGTCGTTTTTCTGTTTATTTTTAAGATCGAGTGCACTGGGTGCACTATGTGGTACCACACGTACTGTGTTGGGGAGCCCTCTGTCAATGCAGATTTCTTTTGTAAAGGCTGCACTTCTTAGACACACACACACACACACACACACACACACACACACACACACACACACACACACACACACACACACACACACACACACACACACACACACACACACACACACACACACACACACACACACACAGTTTATTATTTCTGTTGGCAAAATCCTGAATGTCCTCTTCCAACATGAGGGTACCATGATAACAAAGGTATCAACTGTAGTTGTGAACATGACAGGATGTGTGATTACCTAGAAGAGCATCAGGACTGTTTGAGGCATATGATAGCTATGTGATTAACATGATGATTCAGCCTCTATGGAGAGAGACATATGACAAGCATGCTCATTTCTGACGTGGAGCTAATCTGAAGTAAACATTGAATATTGCTTTCTATTCCTCCATCTTGTGACTGTGTAACTACCTCTCTTGGATATCAGCATGTGAAGGACACTGTTCAGGAACTAGTTGATGCTCTGTATGTGATGACTACTTCCATTCTGGAGAGGATCACAGATACATGGATCCTGAGATTCAAGCTCAAGCCGGTGACCAGGGAGATTGTTCTAACAATTTCCAATAAATGTTATTCTGAAACATAACTATCACTGTTGTCTTTCCTTCTATAAATGAAGCCAAAAAGATGTCAAGCTGGCACTTAGCCCTCCAAAAAGTGCATGGTTGCAACTTAGACAGTTAAGCATTTTATATCAGTGGGTCCTCATGGTGCAACACGGAAGGCAGACATAATTGCTTAGACACAGGTGTCACATGAACTTTAAATGCTCTGGAAAGTTCCTTATACAACTTTAGCCTTTTTTGTCTCATGAAGTCCCTAAGTGACACACACTGAACAGTCTGGTGGGTCATGGTCCTTTTCATTTGCTTTTGTGTTCCCATAACAACATGTCCAAGATGTCCATGTGCCAGGCTAACACATGTGACAGAACTAGCTACATTTGGAAATGTTTTTTGTTGCTAAAGCTAACATTCAAGCCATTTAAGGATAAAAATGCTTACATGACATGTCATTTGTTAAACATTAAGCTGTCTTTGTCTTTCTGATTCTGATTACATATACATATTATGTTGTAGAAACATTTCTTGATGAAATTGATATGAAACAAATGCCATAAATATTGCTGTGACACTGGTGTCACATCGGGACATTAACCCTAAACATTCACAGTAAACCCAGAGTGACATATATGCACAATTACAAATATGATTATGATCTGCTCAGTTAATTTAGCTTCAATTTATTTAGTTAACATATTCTTTATTATTCAATTGAAAGTATGTTCAAACAAATGTAAACCAAAACATCATCCTCATTAATGAAGTTATAAATAAGAGTTACTTTACCATTAAAGCCCAATGTGACATATATGTCACATTTCAGATATTTGACACTAGGGGGGGGTTACTTGTCAGAAATGTGTTCCAGGTGGTCTATTTAGTCTAAATGACGTTCCCCTTAATTTCCCCAAAAGTAGAAATGGGTCCGGGTTCTTATGGGTTAAACGTATAGGCTTAAAGGCATAATAGAACTACTGTATTATATGTATTCAACGTTTGCCCCGCTGGACTTACTTTTATGTGGTTGACTGTTACTGTGACATATCAGCATAGCCACGGAAGATAGTTTGTCATGACTCAACTTGTACTGCAACACCGGAAGTAGTATCAGCCTGTTTTCACTAAGGGCTAATGCTAACGCTTCTTGTGAGACTTGTGTTTTGTTTCGGTAAAAATGGCTCACATCTTCAGGTTGCTGAGTTTTTTCCCGTTATTTGAGTATAAGACATTCATAGGTTTTTAAATATTAAGAAGCCCCCCTCCTGCAGTGATGCGTTTCCCCCCCCCCCGGTAAAGGGAAATTATTTTGACCGGACACTTTGACCGGAGAGATTTAGATTTGCCGGTCTTCAGCATATTTTACCGGTCATAGTCCGGTAATTACCGGCTAACGGAAACTCTGGCCTCAGGATTACCACAACAGAATACAAGCCCAACATCAGACAGGTTGCCTCATCCCGCCGCTCTCACTTCTCTCACTGATTGGTGAGTGAACAACACAAATGTATTTTTGCAATTTGTCAATTCTATTGTGGTATAATAATAATTAAGACAAAAATATACATTAATTTCCTAAATAAAATGCTATGCAGCGTAATTAAAAAAAAATTGTTAAAATGAGAGAGCAAAAACCTTGGACAATGCAGGGCTTTTAACAACAGCCCACAAACTGGTCAAATTGAATACAACATTAATATAATATATTAAAAGTAAAGTTAAAAAAAAACAATAATATTTGTTATTTACGCTCTATTATTTGGTACACATATTTAAAAATGTTAAAACTAATAATGCGGTGTGTTTTGGTATGACATTATAAAAGTAACTAACTGAAACTCTCTCTCTGTCTTCTTGTCTTTCCCAGTGTGGGTGTGTTACAGTGTTTGCTGAATTGGATGTGGACCTGTCTGTCTATTTGATAAGAGTTCACTCTGTTGTTTTTTATTTTTGTTTTATTGTTATGCCCCATCTAACCACAGCAAAATCAATTGTATTTGTTAACGCATTTATGTATTATTATTGTTAATAAATGTTTGATTTCGGTCTAATTTTGTTTCAAGGATGCATTTTTCCTTTACTCTCAACACAGGGTTTGTTTAATTACTACTGCCACTACTACAACAATTATAATAGAGGTAACATCTGCACATAGTGTAAAACAACTTTTAGTGACACATAACATTTTGGCCCTTAGCTTGTCATGCTTGACAAAAATTGGCCCTTTGGTAAATATAATTGGGGAACCCTGCTGTATATCATCCATTCCTCCCCTTATAGGCGTTTTCGGCATCTTGCCTATCGCAGCTTTGTAAGCTGCTGCCGGGGCTTCTTTTTTTCCCAAAACCCTGGCACCATGGAAGCAATATGTTGCAGCAGTCTTGTACCTAATATTTCGGACTATGGAGTCACCTATGACCAGTGAGGAAGGAGGCGGCCCTGTGGTCCGTGCAGAGTCAGGTGATGCCGGACGGGCACTGAAGGGTTTGCTGCCGGGTTGTGGAGAGGGGGAGTGTCGGTTGGAGCGGGCTCCCACCCGCTTGGAAGTCTGGATCCGGGCGTCTGTTGCAGCGGGGCGAGGGGTGAACTGCACGGAGCCTGGACGTGATAAGGTGGTGTGCTGCCCAGAGCTGTGGTCAGCATGGATTACCGAAGTTCTGGACGCAGCTGTGCAGAGTGGAGGCGGCGACGGCAGTGGCAGGGAGAAGGTAGTTTTCCGCTGAGAGCTGTGGTCAGCATGGAGTACCGACGATCTGGACACAGCCGTGCAGAGTGGAGGCGGCGACGGCAGTGGCAGGGGAACACCGGACCTCGGCACCGTGGGTTGAGTCCGGTGAGCGGCGTCCAGGATGGAGAATCCGTTTGTCAGCTGCAGTGCACAAGGTGGAGTGGGACGGCAGATGAGCTTCCCACGGTGTGTCCCATGGTGTGTCCTCCGGCGGACATCTGTCCATGGCTCCTTCTGGCTCTGAGTGCTTGGACCAGTGGTTTGCTCGGCCTGCGACATCGATCCATGGGACAGTGGAGTCCAGCTCACACGCAGTTGTTGAGGCAGCAGCGGGGCCAAAGGTAAGTAACGAGTCCAGGATCTGTTCATCGTCTCGGATTTGGTACGGCATGGATATTCTACCTTCCAACTCGGAGATCTTCTGGCTCATGCGGAGGCAGCCGCCGCATCTGGAGGGTGTGGTGAGTGGAGGCATGGTATTTCCGGTCTGTTGCTTTCCAGCAAGCCCAACTAGGCAATAAACTGCAGCAATAAGTGAAAGCAGGATAGCTCGGATGGGTGGGGGGGGGGGGGTACATCCAGTCTCTGATTGTGTTACGTTATTATGAGAGTGCTCTCAGACTTGTTTGATTCTTAAATTGTATATATTAATATAAATATATATGTGTGTGTGTATGTCCGCATCTGTAGCCTGTTATTGTCTCACCTACAGGGTTACTTGGAGAGGGTCGGAGTCCGACCCTTGTCAATTAAATACAGGGGTCCCTCAGGGCTCTGTTCTCGGTCCCCTCCTCTTCTCCCTGTATACAAACTCGCTCAGATCTGTCATTAGCCCGCATGGTTTTTCATACCACTGCTACGCTGACGACACCCGATTAATTCTGTCCTTTCCCCGCTCAGAGACCCAGGTCGTCGCACGCATCTCTGCTTGTCCAGCAGACATCTCTCAGTGGATGTCTGCTCACCCTACCAAGCTCAACCTTGACAAGACTGAACTGCTTTTCCTTCCGGGAAAAGATTGTCCCACTCTTGACCTAACAATCAACATCGGCACCACTATTGTTTCCCCGACTCAGACTGTAAGGAATCTGGGTGTGACCCTAGATAACAAACTGTCCTTCACTGCAAACCTAGCTGCTACAACCCGCTGCTGCACACTCTTTACAACATCAGGAGAATACGTCCCCAGCTGACCCAGAATGCGACGCAGCTTCTGGTCCAGGCTCTCGTCATCTCCCGCCTAGACTACTGCAACTCCCTCCTCGCTGGTCTGCCTGCATGTGCCATCCAACCTCTACAGCTCATCCAGAATGCAGCAGCTCGTCTGGTCTTCAACCTTCCTAAATTCTCCCACACCACGCCGCTCCTCCGCTCCCTTCACGTTGTTGTGTCTTTTACGGCAGAACAAAATCAAACAGCAGGTGATACAGTGAAGCAGGATCGGGACTCAAAACGGGAAAATCTGATGGAGAATCGGGCTTGTCATCCGATGGAGCCACTAACGTTAGTGATAGCGTTAGCCCTGAAGCAGGAGCAGGTGAGCAACATTAGCAGGTGTAGCAGGGTGGACAGGTTGGAAGCGGAGCATCCGTAAAAAGTTGCGATAGGGTGTTACAAAACTGTCCAGAAAAGTGTGTGCAAGCGACTGAACGTATGGAAACTGAGGTAGAAACGTTTGTCCAAAACTCGGCAGATAAATAACCTAGAGAAGATTTTTTTCGGACAGAAAAGCGGCGAACAGAGAAGCGGCGAACAGACAACGCCAGCGTCCTCTCTCTCCGGACGAATATAGTCTTTTTTTACATTAGCAAGCATCGCTAACACTCAGAGCTAACCTGAACTGGAGAGAGTGTGTGGAAAAAAGCAGGATCTAAAAAGGTACTCAAATGGTGGTAAACCTGAGAGAGAAAAAGCATTTCAGCTCCATACTGTTTCAGAAATAATCCTTGATGAGGTTTGGAACATGATATGGCGTTTAATCACGGCAGCGTTTAGCTGAGTATCTCGGTAGAATTCTGAGCAGGCATTAGCTCCCACCCCTCTTTTTATTTTTTAAAGCTAAGTGAGATTTTATCCAGACTTGGCTACAGGAGTGCACAAGCGGCAGAAGACGTTCGATAATGTCCGTCAGAAACTACGGAACCTGGGGATTCGGTATGGCATGCTATCGCCGACTCGACTCCTGGTAACCTACAACGACAAGTTGCACACTTTTGAGAACCCGTCTGCTGTGGAAGACTTCATCAAGCAGATTACAAGAGAGGAGGAACAGGCTGAGTAACGTAACCTGTGGCTGCGCCCGGCTAAAAGGCTAATATGTGCTAACTATGTGCAGGTATCATGACTTATTTTCTTTAAGTATATGCGGTCGGGCATCTTGGCTATGTCAGGACATATCGAGCTACTTAAAGTTTGAAACTGATGTCTGACGGTGACCAAATGTTTTGTTTGTATGTTCTAGTGGTCACAAGTGTTTTCTATAATGTTGAGGTCTGTTGCCACACATGAGTCGCTAACTACGTTAGCCCTGATATAGCTTTTATTTCTGGGTTGTTCTTATTTTATTTTTTATATTCACACCATACGTCTCAGTATCTAGCCAACGTTGCATGGCGTATTTAAGTTAAAAGTTTGAAAGCAATAGCTTTAAATGAAGCAGAGTCAATAAGTAATAGAGAGGCCAGCTCTTATGGGATAGCTGATTTCAGTTCAATCTGGCTCTGATAACTAGCCATTCAGCTAGCCCTGATGGTTGGTTAACAAAACGGCTGAGTGTCGTTTTATGACAAGGGTATGTGGAGCCTTCAGTTTAAAATTGAAGAATGAACGCATCTTTTCATTTTATTTGGTTTTATAATCTTGAATTTTTTCAACATCACATTTGTTGGCTCCTCCTGAGCTCACTACCCATTTGATATGTATGGTGAATCTACTTTAGGTGGGATTTCTTATGTTAACATGGCGGTTAGTAAGTTAAAACAAAGGTTAGGTATAGAAGTATAGTCGAGCTGAAGCACGTGCTGTAAGAGTACAGTGACTGTCAGCCATAAGAAGAAGTGTCAACATGAGGAGGGGGGGGCGGCCCATTAGGTTGGACGCATTCGGGAAAGGGGGTAAATGTTCACAGGTTTGGATGTGGTTTGGAACATCCGTTTTATGTTTCTTAATGTTTTTTAAATGTATTTCTTTTTTTTTATGTACATGTGGGTAACCTAATCTTTGTCAAAAGGCATGTCGCAGGGTGTGGAGGTTAAATTTACTTCCTGGAATTGCAGGGGCCTGCAAAAACTTAAAACAATTAAACAGGTTATGAATAGAGTTAAAAGTCTGCAATCTAAAATAGTTTTTTGGCAGGAGACACATTTACTTCCAAAGGATGATATTAGAATTAGGAGGAGGTGGGCGGGATGTGTGTATTCAGCAACATTTTCTACTCAGGCTAGGGGTGTTATGACGCTAATTCATAAATCAGTACCATTTCAGGTAACAAATCTAATCAAGGACAAGGCTGGTAGATACTTAATTGTTCAGGGTACTCTACTAACAGACAACTTGAATTTAGTTAATGTATATGCCCCCAATAATGATGATCCAAAGTTTTTTAGGGACCTGTTTTATACGCTTTCAACATTTACTGGTAATGACATCATAGCAGGGGATTTTAATTGTGTATTGGATCTAGGGTTGCAAAGGGCGGAAAGTTTCCATGGGAAGTTAAGCTGGGGAATTTTGGAAATATTCAATGCAAAATTAAACAAAAAAACATGACATTTCAACCAATTTTTTTTTAAAGTAGAACAGAACAAGTTTTAATTATTTTATTGAACAATTATTTGTTTCATTGAAGAACGAAAACAGGAATGTTGAGTTGAATATTACTCATCCCCCCCTAACCCCCCTCATTAAAAAATGAACAAAAATGCACCCCCCATCCAAAAATCCCCACAAAGTGCCATTCAAAATGTTAAATGAAAAGAGCCCTTCTCCCTCCAAAAAGTGCCATTAAACATGCAAATCTTCCTTGAAGCGATCCTCTGCATTTTGGCTAAACCCTTTCAGTCAACGGGCTCTTCCTGGGCCTCATCAAGATCCAACTCTGAGTCTTCCTCTTCCGTGTCACTGTCCAGCCTTGTTGAGGATGGCTCTGTGTCCGGCTCAATGCCAACCAGTTTTTCCACTCTCACATTTGTGAGCATGTTGCGAACCTTTGTGTGGTCTCAATAGCCATGTGCTATGGAATGGATATTAAAGTGTACTTGAATGGTATCTGTTTGTTTTAATCAAGATTATGCTAAAATATACTTTCCC
Organism: Notothenia rossii; assembly: GCF_949606895.1. NCBI lineage: Eukaryota > Metazoa > Chordata > Actinopteri > Perciformes > Nototheniidae > Notothenia > Notothenia rossii. The sequence goes on from NC_136904.1 coordinate 46,836,040, forward strand.
CAACTATATTTAAGTTCCCTATGAAGAGCCAACCTTCAATTTAGAAAATTCCCAGTTTATTCCCATTTATTCCCGTTAATTCCCGTTAATTCCCGTGGAAAGCATCTGGAGAGAATTAAAGCCTGATGCTGTAGAGTATTCTTGCTATTCTGCTTCTTACAAATCTTATTCCCGTATTGATTACTTTTATGTCAGCGAATTTGGCTTCTAAAATCAAAGACGGCACTTATGATGGAATCCTTTTTTCGGATCATGCACCAAACTCACTGCTTTATGTAGACTCAAGGCTGGTGAGAGATCCTTCTAAATGGCATTTTCAACAAAAATGGTTGCAAGACTCAGATTTTGTCACGTATCTTGGCAAACAAATTGATTTATATTTTGAGACGAATACATCGGAAACATCAGCATCTATAAGATGGGAAGCTTTTAAAGCATTTATTAGAGGCCAAATTATCAACTACACAAGCTCTAAATCCAAAAGAGCTCGCCAGAAAATGACAATGTTGGAATCAAAAATAAAAACCCTGGAGAGTGAGGCCTTTCAGAAACCCTGCCCTAAATTACAACAATAACTGCTAGTACTGAAGTCACAGCATAATGAATGATCAGCTTCTAAAGCAGTGGCAAGTCTACTAAGACTCAAACAAACCTTTTACGATCAAGGAGAGAAGCCTGGAAAGACATTAGCGTGGTGCATTAAACAATTACAAATTGAAAGATATATTACGTCAATAGAGAATAACAAGGGAGATAATATAGTTGATCCTTTTGAAATAAATGAGGCTTTTAAAAATGTCTATGAAAAACTATACGACTCTGACACAAATTCAGATCTGACGCGTCAAAATAACTTCTTAGACTCTCTCAATATACCGATTATCCCAGCAGAAATCAGACCTAGATTGGAAGGGGAATTATCACTAGAAGAGATCTCTAATGCAATTGATAACATGAAATCTGGGAAAGCTGCAGGACCAGATGGCTTACCCATATATTTCTACAAAAAGTTCAAATATAAAATACAATCTCCCCTCTTAAATATGATGTTAGAATCTTTAAAAAATGAAGTCCTTCCGCCATCACTGAGAGAAGACTTGATTACATTGTTACCAAAACCAGGTAAACCCTGCAATAGATGCGAAAATCTAAGACCAATAAGCCTTCTTAACTCGGATGTAAAATCCTTGCGAAAAGGCTGGAAGGCCTGCTGCAGGGATAATTAAGGAAGATCAGAATGGGTTTATTAAGGGACGCCAAGGGTTTCATAATGTCAGGAGGGTACTGAACATTCTGCATAGTCAAAATGATATGCCAGATACTGCTCTCTTATCATTGGATGCCGAGAAGGCATTCGATACGTTCGAATGGCCATATCTTTTTGATATCCTCAAACGCTTTGGATGTGGTAACAATTTTTGTAAATGGGTTAAATTGTTATACACTGACCCTGTGGAAGAAATACTTACATATAATACAACCTCAAAACGAATTAAGATTCACAAGGGATGCCGTCAGGGGTGTCCTCTATCACCACTTCTGTTTATAATGGCAATAGAACCGCTGGCCATAGCTATTTGGTCTCATCCATAGATCTCTGTTATAACTATAGGTCAAATGGACCACCATTTAGCTTTATATGCTGGTGACGTCATCGTGTCTCTCAGGGACTTGGAGAGATCAATTCCAGTATTATTAGAAGAGATAGAAACATTAGGTGAATTGTCTGGTTACAAAATTAATCATTCCAAATCTTCCATATTGTTATTAAACTCCAAAGAGAGAAGTAGTCCGACTGCATCAGCCTCCAAGTTTAAAGTTGCGGAGCATTTTACATATTTGGGTGTAAGAATAGTGCCCAATATAACAGATGTGGTGAATTCTAATTACGATCCTATTATGGAATCAATTACAAGCACAATTGATAGATGGAAGCCTTTACCGATCTCTTTAATTGGGAGAATTAATATATAAAAAATGAACATACTCCCCAAGTTGCTATATCTATTCCAAAACATCCCCCTGCCTCCTCCTCCAAACTTATTTTCAAAGTTAAGGAAATTATTTTTGAATTTTCTGTGGAACAACAAATGAGCCTGCACTTGGCCCTCCTGTATGATCCTCTATGATAGAGGGGGCCTTGTGTGTACTAATCCTCTCTGGTACTACTGGGCAACTCATTTAAGGACTATTATGTTTTATTTTACAAACGACAACCCCCCGGTCTGGAGAGAGATGGAGACCCAATTTTTTTTGATTTACCTCTTCCCATGTATTTGTACTCAGCTAATGTGAAGAAACTTGAAAAAAAAACAATACCCTATTACTAGGAATATGATCAGAGTCTGGCATGAAGTAAGGAAGTACTTGGGCGAACCTTCCTCTCACGTTTTAGTCCAATTTGGGGAAATTATGACTTAATTCCAGGCAGAGCTGATAATGGGTTTAAGATTTTGTCAGATAAGGGGGTACAGAATTCAAGATCTATATAGGCTCAATGATGATAATCTGATGTCGTTTGAGGAGCTTGCAATTAAGCAAAACATTTCACAGAAACATTTGTTCAATTTCTTACAAATTAGAAGCTATATTGGAGCAAACCAAAAACAATTATTAACTATACCTCCATACTCACCGCTAGAGAACATAATGTTAAAGGACTGTAGGGGGGGATAACTAATTTCTGCACTTTATAACTTGCTTATATCTGGCTCCCCTGAGTCATCCGAAGCTAAACTTAGGAATTGGAGGGAGGATTTGCAGGAAGTCATTTCGATTGATGAGTGGGAAGGTGCCTGTAAGAAAGCTCAATCACAAACAGCGAATACCCGTCTTAAGGTCTTACATATATTACCCCAGAAAAGCTAAACAAATGTAATGGTAATATCCTGGACTTATGTTTTAAATGTGGAAAATCTAAGGGAACATTATTTCATTGTGTTTGGGAGTGTACCAAGATAAAAACGCTTTGGGAAGAGGTAAAATGTATGATAGAAGAGATTTTATCATTGCAGTTAATCATGGAGCCCAAGTTGTTTTTGTTAGGGTGTTACCCAAAATAACACAACATAAGGAAGAGAGAACAAATCTTTTTAAATGTATTTCTGCTGCAGGCAAAACGCATGATAGCACTTTCATGGAAAAAATGTAACAGTCCATGCTAGCAGAGTAAGCATCATTGCGGTTTAGCATCCAAATAAGCGGAGGAATAACGACGCATCAGAGACAGTGGCATGACTTTATTTATACCCATCATGACCTTTAACCTGTGACGCTATTGGCTTCCGGTCATACACAACAAATAACACAAATTGTTAACACATTTTACCTCAATGTTAACACCCCCACTTGATATCACATTTGTGGTCTTTTAACAAAAAAAAAACATTATAAGGTTCTCTACCTTACAGAAATGGTTACTCTCCAAACATAAACTTTGCAAACTTAATCAACTTAAACTTTGGTGCAGGTTTTGTCATAACATCTGCCACCATCTGGTCTGTTGGACAATATATCAGATTTGTCTTTCCCCCTTCCACAGTTGACCTCAGAAAATGATACTTAATGTCAATATGCTTGCATCCCTGTCTGTTAACAGGATTCTTTGCCAACGCTATTGTGCCCTGGTTGTCTTCGTAAATCGTAGGTAGTGTATATTCACATTTGTCAATGCCTTCTAGTAGTTGTATTAAGTACATACACTCCTGCATAGTAGCTGCTAAAGCCATATACTCAGCTTCACAAGTTGATAAAGCGACAGTTGGCTGCTTTTTGGTTTTCCAGGAAACCATTGGCCCGCTCTCATTAAGGCTAACACAATAACCTGACATACTACGTCTGTCGGTTAGATCAGCAGCCCAATCTGCATCGCTGTATGCTTTAAGCCCAGTTTTTCAATCTTACATTTCCGGTAACACAGTTCCCTGTCGATTGTATCTTTCAGATATCTCAGTACATGTTTTACAATAGTCCATTGCTATTCAGTCGGCTCAGAAAAATACTGGGACAGTTTACTGACAACAAAACTCAAATCATGCTTCGTGCACACAGCTAGGTAGATCAGGCTACCTACTGCTTCTCTGTACATTCTAACATCCTTCAACGGTACAGCATCATCTAAGTCAGCGATTTTCAAAGTGTGAGGCGCGCCTCCCCTGGGGGGCGCCAGAGAGCTTCAGGGGAGGCGCAGCGTGAGACACAAAACGAGAAAAAGACGAGTAAAGTGACACTTGCCCACTTGTGGCTGTCTGTGGAGACTGAGTTCCCCCACCTCGCCAAAAAGGCTGTAAAAGTGCTCATTCCCTTCACCTCCACCTACCTGTGTGAGTGCAGGTTTTCCGCATTGACTTTGATCAAAAGCAAGTACCGGTCAAGGCTGCAGCCAGAGGATGATCTGCGTTTATTCCTCTGTGCATCAAAGACGCAGACTCATTGTTCCCACTAAAGTAGGGGTGAGTGTAATAAGGAGGCAAAGTTGACGTTCAGTGTGTTACCGGGAGCATATAAGGATTTATCCACCATGTTGAAAATGTAAAAAAAATATGTCTTGAGAACACGGCGTGCGGAAATATACGGGTCGTGCTGCAGCTAGATGTGCCTGTCCTCTGTAAGAAGGTGTCGGCGACTGACATGCAAGGAAGAACGGCTGTCCACAGGCTGTTCCAACTTTAACAACTGTATTAACTTCCAGGGTAGTGAATTGAACATGCAATTGTAATTGGGTGTGTGGCATATTTTCATGCACGGACACGCATGTTCCACAACACACAAACTGAACAACACTCAATTTTCCGATCGCTAACAGCGTCCTTGCGATCTTGTTATAATAACAAGTGCACGTTACTGATGCAATATGGTTGAGACCATTCGGTCTTATTCTAGAGGGGTGCAAGGAATAGTCCAAGTAGTGGGGAGTTTTATACAATATGTTTAAAACATAAAAATAAAAAGGTTTAAAAAAGTCATTGTTTAAGGTTTTAAGGAGGTGACGCTACACAGCCAATCAAATCGGTGCAGTCAGAACGATAGATTCAAACACACACGACAAGAGGAGAGAAACAGTCAGAGTAATTTCAAATGGTGGAAGGTAGACAGCGAAAACAGAGCATTTAATTACATTTTCTCTTACTGGACCTCTTTGAAATGCAATTGAATACCCCTGCATTATAGCAACAACAACAATAATAATAATAATAATAACAGCAATAATAATTGGGAGGGGGGGCGCGGCTGTTCTTATGTTCTCTGAGGGGAGGCTCACCTACCCACACTTTGAAAACCCCTGATCTAAGTAGTTCAGTTTTTGCTCACAAGGTGTCACTCTCGGTTTACAATCCTGCATGTTAAACCTTTCAAGTATTTTGTTAACATATTTCTTCTGTGACATCTTTACACATGAATCAGTTTGATCAAAATCAATGCCCAGGAAATGTTTTAGTTTCCCCAAGTCTTTCATCCTGAATTTAGCTGTGCATCTCTTTAACAACTTTCAATGCATTGTTATCACTAGCTGCAATGACTATGTCATCAACCCATATTATCATTATTACTTTCCAGTTTTCAGTTTCTTTTGTGTAAACACAATGGTCAGCCGGGTTCTGTAGGAACTCATTTTCACTAGATACTCATGCAGCTTTTTGTTCCAATTTCTGCCTGACATAAAGCCCATACAGTGACTTTTCTAGCTTGTACACCAACTTTTCACCTTTATTGGATTTGACTTCCAAACCTTCTGGCTGTTCCATGTATATCTCACAGTCTATTGGTGCATGTAGGTAAGCAGTTTTAACATCCATTTGATGTAAAATCAGATTTTCCTGTGCTGCTTTTTGCATTAACACTCTGATACTGGTGAGGTTAGCGGTAGGTGAAAATGTCTCATCATAGTTTTCACCCCTCTTCTGATTGTATCCCTTGGCTACATATCGTGCCTTTTATCTTTCGGACCCATCAACATTGGTTTTGATATCATACACCCATTTACCCCCCACTTCTTTCTCACCTTGAGGTAAGTTGGTTAGGATAAATGTGTCATTCTCTTTTAGTGATTGCATTTCCTCATCCATTGCAATAACCCATTGTTTTGACTCAGATGAAGTTACAGCTTCCCTAAATGTTAAAGGGATATTGCACATTAATCTGTAACAATAGTCAATATTTGTCAGTAGCTGATCCTCACTTTCCTTACCACATACACTGCCACATAAGAACTCTTGAAGGATAACGCCTAAGCTCACTCTTGTCGTCTTCTGTCTCTGTTACTACAGGTATAGATACTGGACTAACGTTAGTATCACGCTTGATTTTGGCAGATTTGTTCTGTACCTCAAAGTCGTCATCAGAGACGGTTTCTGTTAGTGTTTTTCTTTCTGAATTGGTCTTTGTCACAAACTTCACAAGTCTAGATGTTTGCACTTTTCCACTGTGAGGGAAATAGACCATGTAGTCTGGACTATTTTTGTCATATCCAACAAAAATTCCCTCTTCACACCTTGAGTCCAGTTTCTTTTTGTCTTGCTTATAGGTATAGCGCACTGACCCAAACTTGTGCATTCTTGACAGGTTAGGCCGTCTACCTTTCAGCATAAAGTAAGGTGTCTGTTTTGTGCGGTTGTTAAAGCATCTATTCCTTACTACAGCTGCTGTCTGTACTGCATAGGTCCACATACTTTTTGGCACCTCATTTTCTATAAGCATGCACCTGGCCATGTCAAAAAGTGTGCGCCAATTCCTCTCAGCAGTGCCATTTTGATGTGGGGAATACGGTGCTGACTTTTCATGTCTAATCTTATTACTGCATAGTAATGCTTGGTAATCTTTCCCTGTGAACTCTGTGCCATTGTCTGACCTGATACATTTTACTTTCCTGTATGGGGCAGTATCGGCCAGAAATCTCTCTGTTGCTTGCACTGTGTCACTTTTGTTTTTAAGGAAATACACAAACACTGCACTGGAGTAATCATCTGTGAATGATAAAGCATACTTAAAGCATTCTCTGGATTGCTGATCTTTTGGTCCTGCTATATCTGTGTGCACCAACTCTAGAGCTGCTTTGGCTCTTACATCAGGCTCCCTGTTCCTGGTTTGGGTAAACTTCCCTTTAGTGCATACATCACAATGTGGAGGTGTGTTTACCTTACCCTTAACTGACATGCCATTAACAACATTCTGTAACTTCTGAATATCATCATAATTACAGTGTCCTAGGATCTCATGCCATGTCTGTAAATCGTAACACCTGTTGCATTGGTCATCACATTCATCATTTACTGTGTTCAAGAAATAAAGTCTGTTCAATTCATAAATGTGAAAATGTGTACTGTCTTTGTGTTGCAGGACGTCTTTGCCCTGCTTGAAGGTTACCGTTGCTCCTTTGGTAGTAGCTGCTTTCACAGAAAAAATGTCTTGGGGGTACGATGGGATGTACAACGCCTTATTCAGAGTTGTTTTGTGTCTTTTCCCCATGCTGTCCACCATAATAACAACAACAGCGTCCCCTCTTCTTTCTGCTACTCCATTGCACCTGGTACCATCAGCTAATTCCACACAGTGGGATTCAGCCTGGAAGTCATCATCAAACCTCTTGAACTTTGTTACATCCGTGACGATATGTGAAGTCGCCCCTGTGTCCACCATCAGTCCTCTCTCGGTGACGCTGGACCTTGTTGTCCAAGTCGTTGACTCGGAAAGCATACTCCTCGCCAGTCGTTTCATCCGAAGCTTTCCGCGCGTCGTCCTCCCGTCGCTGCTTCCGCCTGCAGGCCGCATCCCGATGCGTGTTGCTTTTACAATGACTGCACCACAGCTTACGTTGGCACGTTCCGGCCTTGTGTCCACTCAGGCCGCATCTGTAACAAACAATGTCCGCACACTTGGTTCCTTTATCCCATGCTCTTGGTACAGAGGGTCGTCTCGCTCTCAACTGCTCCCGCGCCCTCATGACGTTGTTCTCTGGTGGCGGTGTGCGCATTCGCTCAGTATCCTCATAGCTGCAGAGCTTAGTCTTAAATTCAGCAAAACTTATTGTCTGGTCAATTTGCGTGATGTGTATGGCGAATGGTTTTGAATGATTCTGGCAGTCCCTTCAAAACCATTGCTACAAGAAGCCCATTACTTAATTTCTCCTCCATGTTTCTCAAAGCGGTGATGGCGGTCTCTGCACGTATTATATACTCTGTCACACTTTCACTGCTTGACTTTAGGAGTGATGTCAGTTCAGTAGGCTGATAATACGTGGTTTACCTGTGCCAGCATAATAGTCTCTTAAAATCCTCAATGCCTGCCGACCATTATCCGCCGCAGGAACAAACTTTTGTCATCAAGAAATTGGATAAGCTCTGCATAAGCCTCTTCATTTTTCTGTTCATCGGCTTCCTCTTCATCTTCCTCAATTATGTCCATAGGACTCCTTAAAATAGTATTCTTCAGTCCCTGTAAGCGAAGATGGCCCAAGAATTTCGTCTCCCACAGTTCAGTTCTTCTCATCCCCGCCAAACACTAGCCGAGACCAGTGGCTACTGGAACCTGCGCCCAACCTGCTCATGGCGTTAGCTTAGCTTGCTAGTCCACCAAACGTGCTACGTTGCGACTTTCCATCGGTGGGCAAATGCCGGAAATACTTATTTGGGTGTCTCTGGGCCCATAACCTGTTAGCAGAGTAAGCATCATTGCTGTTTAGCATCCAAATAAGCGGAGGAATAACGACACATCAGAGACAGTGGCATTTCATTCAACGGCTCTCCCATTGGAGGCGTGACTTTATTTATACCCATCATGACCTTTAACCTGTGACGCTATTGGCTTCCGGTCACACACAACAAATAACACAAATTGGTAACACATTTTACCTCAATGTTAACAGTCCAAGTATTAGCAAATGGCTAAAAGAACTGTCTGTGTGTGTCTCATTGGAGAAAATAACCTATTCAATTAAAGGAAAACCAGAACTATTAAAAAAAAGTATGGGGCCCTTTCCTTAACTATCTGGAACATGCAGATCTAGAGAGTACTCTGGGTCAGCAAATTGGAGATGATTAATGTTCCTCTGCTGGGAGAAGGATAAAAGCCTTTCCTATCTGCCTTCATGTTTGTATATTTCCTTACTTAGCCTACCCACGTGTTTGTGAATTGTATTTATGTGACTTGTAATGTACTTTAATTTGGAATGTCTTGTGGATGTTTGTGTACTGTCTTATATATTGTCTATATATGCTTAAACAATAAAGAAAGCAACAAAAAAAAGCATAATGAGTATTTCAAATGTAAGTCCATTTTGCTCATAGTACTTACATACCTTTACTTAAAGTGGACCTATCATGCTATCTTTGAATAATATAGTGTAGGACCATACCTATATAAGGCATATTTATACTTTTTTTTTTAACAGATCATGCATTTTAGCCATTCCTCATTTCGCTCAATTTAACACTGTCTTTGCATGGACTGATTCTGTGAGAACAGCACCATCTACACGCCTGGCATATGTACTACAGCGTCTCCAGCGCTTTCGAACTGCAATGTCCGTGGCTGTCTCCTCCTGATTGGTGGAGTTGGCCCAATAGCCGTAGCGCCACTTCTGTGACGTCATAGAAGTGTTCAAATCTGGATCAGTCTTTATCAGATCCGTTGTAGCCCCTTTTTAAGAGATTAGGGTATCGAGGAAAATAGAGAGGGTTGTGTTTTCTGACAGTTGGTGAGTTCCCTGGAACACCGGGTACACATATATAAAACACAAAAGTGCATTTTGCATGATAGGTCACCTTTAAGTAAGACTAAAGTCAAGTATCTGAATACTTTGTCTGCTACTGGTAGTCCATGGATCCATTGCTCTTAATTTCCAGTCGTAAAGAGAACCAACCGTAATGTGTTCAAGTAGATGTCCTTTCCAAATTAATCTGATGGTAACATTGGGTCAATATTAGCATTAAGGTGTTCCATCTGTTGATCACTCAGAGGACTCCGGGTGACAGGAACAACTATTCCTGAGTGTTCCTCACGCAGATGACCACTGACCTCCCAGTCAATGTAGGGGATCTGTAATCTCTGTGTCACAAAAAACAAAACAGTTTTTAAAAAAATGTGTATACTTTTCTTCCGCTGTTATATACCGTTATAATTGTATACAAAAGAAGAATAAAGAAGTATCACTACATTCCTATGCATTTATTCCTCCATGCACATATCCCATACAAATGATGATGTTATTACCTCAACATCATCTGGATCATCAATGGGATTATGCAGTTCTCCCATTGCCCACATCTGATGTGGAGTCATGTTCTGCTCAGTCCTTAAAGGATGGTTGTCCCAGCCATCAGGGAACACTTTCAGGCTGTGTTGAAGACGTGGCATGAACACAAAGTGGCAACAGAATAAATGGGTACTGTTGCGTGGAAGTCGGAAACAGTACCGAAGGAGTGGCAGACCGGGGTGGTGGTTCCCCTTTTTAAAAAGGGGGATCAGAGGGTGTGTGCCAATTACAGAGGCATCACACTACTCAGCCTCCCCGGGAAAGTTTACTCTAAGGTACTCGAAAGGAGGGTCAGGCCGATTGTCGAACCTCAAATTGAGGAGGAACAATGCGGATTCCGTCCTGGTCGTGGAACGACGGATCAGCTTTTTACTCTCGCAAGGATCCTGGAGGGGGCCTGGGAGTACGCTTATCCAGTCTACATGTGTTTTGTGGACTTGGAGAAGGCGTATGACCGGGTTCCCAGGGAGTTACTGTGGGAGGTGCTGCGGGAGTATGGGGTGAGGGGGTCTCTACTCAGGGCCATCCAATCTCTGTACTCCCAAAGCGAGAGCTGTGTCCGGGTCCTCGGCAGTAAGTCGGACCCATTTCAGGTGAGGGTTGGCCTCCGCCAAGGCTGCGCTTTTTCACCAATCCTGTTTTAATATACATGGATCGGATTTCGAGGCGTGGGGGAGGGGGGCTGCAGTTCGGTGGACTAAGGATTGCACCACTGCTTTTTGCAAATGATGTGGTTCTGATGGCTTCATCGGCCTGCGACCTTCAGCACTCACTGGATCGGTTCGCAACCGAGTGTGAAGCGGCTGGGATGAGGATCAGCACCTCCAAATCTGAGGCCATGGTTCTCAGCAGGAAACCGATGGACTGTCCACTCCAAGTAGGGAATGAGTCCTTACCCCAAGTGAAGGAGTTCAAGTATCTCGGGGTCTTGTTCTCGAGTGAGGGAACAATGGAGCGTGAGATGGGTCGGAGAATCGGAGCAGCGGGAGCGGTACTGCAGTCGCTTTACCGCACCGTTGTGACGAAAAGGGAGCTGACCCAAAGGCAAAGCTCTCTGTCTACCACGCCATTTTCGCTCCTACCCTCACCTATGGTCGTGAAGGATGGGTCATGACCGAAAGAACGAGATCGCGGGTACAAGCGGCCGAGATGGGTTTTCTCCGCAGGGTGGCTTGTGTCTCCCTTAGGGATAAGGTGAGAAGTTCGGTCATCCGGGAGGGACTCGGCGTTGAACTGCTCCTCCTTCGCGTCGAAAGGAGCCGGTTGAGGTGGCTCGGGCACCTAGTTAGGATGCCACCTGGGCGCCTCCCTAGGGAGGTGTTCCAGGCACGTCCAGCTGGGAAGAGACCAAGGGGTAGACCTAGGACCAGGTGGAGGGATTATATCTCTTCGCTGGCCTGGGAGCGCCTTGGGATCCCCCAGTCAGAGCTGGTTGATGTGGCCAGGGAAAATAAAGTTTGGGGCTCTCTGCTGGAACTGCTACCTCCGCGACCCGACCACGGATAAGCGGGAGAAGATGGATGGATGGATTGATGTTGCTGGGATCCAAATGCCCTTCATCCTCCAGTGAGTGCAGGACAATGAAGATGCTGATGAATGCCATCCAGACATCTCTCCACAACCGTTCAATGCTAGTGTTATACAAAATTAAATGATGGGGTTTTGATTTCAACATTTTCAGCACAGCATGTGGAAAAAAATATAAAAATATTTCAATGTATACAAAATCAAAAGACATGAGATATTGATACATGAGAGTTATGACATACCGTTGATTGTGCACACTTTTGCCTGAAATGAAACGGCCACTGCTAGGCCCACGCACAGTCAACATGAGCTCCACCGCCCCAACATTCTCCATACCATGGTCTGCTCTCACTCTAAAGAAAAGTAATCTTCATGAAATGTACATGTTAGCATTTCATGTAAAAGCATTCTAAAAAGCAGGTATTACAAAAACTACCCATTTGATTTTGTTAGAGGAAGGATAGATTAATATTGCTGACTAATCAAGATAACAGGTTAGGTGAATATTCGACATACAGTTCCCCGTAACCTCAATCAGTAACCTGTTCTGTGTGATTACGGCATCTGGTTCACCATCTGTCACTTTAAATGTAGGGTTCTGCCACCAGGTGGTGCTACTGTTACCTCACCTCCACTTTAGACAGATATTTGTACCTGAGTGGGTATCCAAACTGTTGGACAGACTCTCTGAAGAATGCAGTGTAGTAGAAGAACAGTTGTCATTTGATGTTCCAAGGTACATGATCTATATAAGGGAGACACAATCAATTCATTTATTTATTTTTAAAGCTGAAAGGATAGTAGCGGTCAGATTATTGAAGTCGGAGAGGTTTGGTGTATTACATAATGTGTGGATTTGCTGTTAACTGGATAAAAACATTAGCATTTCTCATATGTATCTGTGTGTGTGTGTGTGTGTGTGTGTGTGTGTGTGTGTGTGTGTGTGTGTGTGTGTGTGTGTGTGTGCGCGCGCGCAAAATGCCACTCCTCTGTTTTCATAACTGTCAAAGCATGAGACTGAAGTTCCCACTGTGGGTCAAAATAATGCGCTGTGATCCCGAGGTGACTGTCATTACTGAGTGAAGTCCAATAGTCTCCGGTGAGCGCAACTGTGGAAGTCTTTCTTAAATCCTCCTCTACTTTGGCTTTTTGGACTTCATACAAGTTGTGTATTTTCAACAAAGTGGTGGCTCTGGAAGGCAATTCATAAGTGCAGTCATTGGATGCGACCCAAATTATATCACGCGGCCCCTCGTCCTCCACAATGTTAATTGGCCTGCAAGCTGTCGCCACCCATTTAGCGATCTTTGTTGAAAGTTTGCTGCTCGTAGACGTGTCCAGGCGTCTCCCCTGCACACTTTCAAGTGAGGTCTGCCGCAAGCAGGCTGTCGGCATCAGCAGTGTGCTTTGATTGTATAGATCAGGGGTACTCAAATACAAATCTTAAAGGTCCACAAAGAAAATGTTCAATAAGACAAAGGTCCGTTTAATACGGTCATTCAAACTTTTAAACAATTGTAACAAGATTCTTAACACGAGATTGCAAAAACAGTCTCGAAGTGAATCAAACCATCCCAGGAATCAAAGTCGAAATAAGTCCAGAACTATTGTACATTGTGTCAAACACTGTTGCTTAATGAGAGAAGTGGCACCTTTGGTCTGTTGCCAAGACTTTGAACTTTGGCACAAAAGGCGTGATGGCCAGGCGGACACACTGATGCAAGTGTTCATTGGTGAGTCGGCTGCGGTACTTGTTCTTCACCATGTTCATTGTTGAGAATGCAGACTCACACCTGTAGGTTGAGCCAAACATTGTGAGAATGTGAAGTGCCATCTTATGCAGGAGAGGGAAATTAGCTGCAGTGACCATCTTTGTCCAGAAGGTGGGAGTGTCACAGTCAGCCTCTTTCAGTGCAAGGTTTTCCTGGAGGTCAATCAACTCACTTTGCAGAGAAGCAGCACTGGCCCATGGGAAGATTTGTTGTGCTTCTGCAGAGAACTCTCTGACATTTCTGACCAGAAATGGGTTTTCAATGTACAGTAGGACTTGTTTTCCTAATCTGAAGTCATCAAAGCGAGTCTTGAAGTTTTCAATCAGCTTCTCCAGGAATCCAACATGATTCTGAGGACGATTGTCTCCTTTGGTCTGTTCCAAAAGTTTGGGGAAGTGGAGCAGTCCCTCCTGTAGGAAAAAATAAATAAGAAAAATATAAGGAGCACTGCTTAAAAGGGTATGATAAAGTATCAAAAAGGTGTTCATTGGAATCCAGGAAATGTGTGTGGTAGAAAATATTAAAAAGGCTTACCTGTAGGTCACTTTTGAAAACCTCCAGTTTCCTCTGGAAAGCACGCACTGCTGACATCAGCTCACACACTGTGTTGTTCTTGCCCTGTAGCTTGAGATTTAGGTCATTGAGATGAGATGTTATATCAGCCAAAAATGCAACAGCTTCCATCTTCTCTTCATTTTGCATGAATTCCATGAACTGTTTTGCTTTTGCACTCTTTTGCTCTGACAGAAACACTTGCAGCTCTTTCCTAATGGACCAAAAACGCTCCAGGACCTTGCCTTTGCTCAGCCACCTGATGTTGTTGTGCAGGAGCAAATCATCAAAAGTTGCATTGACCTCTGTCAGGAATGTTCGCAGCAAGCGATGCTGCAGTGAAGATGATGCTCTCAAAAAGTTTATGAGTCTCATCACTGTTGCCATGATTTCAGAGTACACTTCTCCAAGACTTGCACAAAGGACAGACTGGTGGATTATGCAGTGGTATGAGATCAGGTCAGGGTGGTGATCTTTCAGGCGCTGAACCAGTCCTCTCTCTCTCCCCATCATGGCTGGAGCTCCATCAGTAGCAATTGACACCACTTTCTTTAGATCTATCCCTCTTTCATTCAGCATTCCCATTACTGCTTTATAAATGTCTTCCCCCCTTGTGTGTCCACTGAGGTTCGTCAGGCCCAACACATCTTCAACAAACTCCCCCTTTGCCTCATCATAAAATCTCACAAACACCAGCAACTGAGCATTGTCAGTGGTGTCAGTGGACTCATCCACAGCTAAGGAAATGCGCTGTGCATTTTTGATTCCATCACAAAGCTGATTAATCAAATCACCAGCCAGTATTTCCGTTCTTCTGGTTGCTGTGGAATCTGAGAGGGGGATTTGCTTAATTTTAGCTGTTATTTCCTCTTTTTGTTTGCCTTCAAACATGGTCTCCATCACTTCAGTCATGCATTCTTTAATTATTTCTGCATCAGAGAATGGCTTCTTGTGTTTAGCCAACACCCATGCCACTCTGAGTGAGGACTCAGTTGCCTTTTCTCCTTGTGACATAGATGTTACAAGGATCCTGCTTGCAGCTTGATATGAGGATTTCATCCCATTTATTTTTGTGGTTCTTACCGCTGAATTTTGAGGGAAGGTCGCCTCAAAATAATTATGTTTCGTTTCATAGTGCCGTTTCAAATTGCCACTCTTCACAAGAGCTACCGTTTCTTGGCATATTAGGCACATTGGTTTGGTGCTCGCTGGAGGGAGGATGAACGCATATTTTGCAGTCCACTCATCTTTGAATTGCCGGTTTTCACTGTCGACTTTTCTTTTATTGGTCATCTTTGAACATGCCATTTGTCTAGCTTTACTAGCTACACTAGGCTACAGCTGAAACTACTAGCTAAATGCAACTAGATGCGCTGTCAACTCTCGCTCTGACTTTATTTATTTTTTAAGCTCCCGCGCTGACTCAGACAGGTTGAAAGAGACGACACACGCATTTTCATTCCGCGAAGACCCGCCCTCCTGTGCCTCTGATTCGCAGACTGTTGGTGGGGGAAAAAAACGCTGACGGGCTGCTGAATGTGATTGGACCAAAGCGTTGACAGACACACACACACAGTGGAACAGTGTGTGTGTGTGTGTGTGTCGCCAGAGCGCTGTTTGCAGACATAGCGGATAATTTTGACTCGTTGCGTTGTGGCAGACGGATAAGGCAGGCGTTGTGGCAGGCGTTGTGTCTCGCAGATAATACAGATAATACAGATTATACAGATAATACATATGAAAAGTATAATTTGCTCAGAGTCCAGAGACAGTGGTGGTTCGGTCCGGATCCGGACCGGAGTCCGGACTTTGAGGATGCCTGGTATAGATGGTATTTTAAACTCGATGCGCTCTGAAACTACGGGGCGGCCAAGGACAAAAAATGCACATTCGTTAATCGCGTTAAAATAATTAGTGGCGTTAATTTTTGCGTTAAAAAACTGAGCATTTATAAAACTGAACCTATTGAGTGGATTTAAGTTGGAGTTGCTGGTGCTGGCACATTTTCTCGTAGCCTAGTTTTTCCACCATTTACGTACTCTGACTCTGGAGTCGCACATGCAGTGGTTCAATCAAAAAACCACTGCATGTGGCCACCGCAGCAAAATGTTAGAAACTATAGTCCACCGTCTCATTTTTAAATGAACTCTTTTATACATCCGCACTTTTGCATGCTTTTTTTATCTACTGTAGATGGCTTCTGATGATGAAACATGTCCCTGTGGTCTCATGTGAAGAGTGAGAGCTGGCGATGATGCTGAAATTAAGCTGATATAAAATATAATCCACTTCATTCAAAAAAGGCATTTAGTTTAAATGAAGTTGATGTTATTAATTAATGTGTCTAGAGCAATGTTTGTCGAACAAATGGAATCATGTGGCAAAGGAAATGTTTGAAGGCAACATTACTTTTATTGAATAATGTAATCTTAACTATTTATTCTGCTTGAATATACTACATTTAGTCTATATTTTTTCTTACACAAATCATCCATTTGCATCGAGGACTCGTGTTTTGCAAAATGAAAATTATAATAGTGTGCTGAATGAATATAAAGAAAATATTATAAAATCTGTTATTTCAAATTACATCAAGACCGTGTCATAAGCTCTTCTCAATGCAGACAAGAGAAACTAGGGGATATTATGGTTGACCTCCTTTTAGGAAGTAAAATAGAGTTGTCCTTTTTGTTGCAGCCCTGTAGCCATGCAGTAAGGTACAAATTACTTCCCCCCCAGAAAGATCTGCAGACGTATACCGCAAACCATAAAAAAACGATAATCTATAACTCACAGCAGCAATAAAAGTTTCCCACCTCTTTGCAGCCATTTTCCTGACCACTCTACCTTTTTCCCTTGGGCACTCTGCACATAGTCTGCATCCCTGCTGTGCCCCCCCCCCCCCCCCCCCCCACAAACTGCTAACTCGATTCTACATCCTGAGGCTTTCCACATCTCAGAGGACAGGAAGGGCATTTGAAGGTGCCCTTAGCTCTCTATGGAGAAATGTGTTATGAGGCCAATCTATAAAAAGAGAGAAAATGTGCCTGTGGTTGATTCATTTGAGATCATTGTACAACAGAATCTCAAGTTTGTGCCTTCTGTTTTGTGAGTAATGCCAACAAGCTGACTGAAGTGACCAGCAGAACCACTCACTGTTTTAATCTGCTGCATCACATACGGAGACAAGCAGGTGACACATCGAATGAATGGACAAATACGACAAATGGATGCTTCAATGAAAATCAAATGGATGTGATTAATTTACTATGGCCTGGTGCTGAAGTAAACAAACGTCAGCTGACTTTGCGACAGCTTTTACCAACAATGGTTAAGGTACATGCACATGTTGCTGTGCACATGTAGAGCAGCGGTCTTCTTGAGCAAAAAATCACAACCCCGTCACTAACCACAACTTATGTATCACATTTTATCGTTAAATTCTTACATCACATAGATATGCTACATTTCAGCATATCTGTGTGTGTGTGTGTGTGTGTGTGTGTGTGTGTGTGTGTGTGTGTGTGTGTGTGTGTGTGTGTGTGTGTGTGTGTGTGTGTGTGTGTGTGTGTGTGTGTGTGTGTGTGTGTGTGTGTGTGCGTGTGTGCGTGTTTGTGCGTTTGTGCGTACAAGTGCAGTTCACCATTTCCGTCAAAATAAGCTTATTAGAATTAAGTAAATGTTTTTTTTAATTGTCAAATTGCCTGCGTAGAATTTCATATTGCAGTCTTAAGTTAATTTGTCTTTAGAAATGTTTGATTTAATAATATCAATTAGGGCAGTGGTTTCTCAACTGGTGGGTCACGACCCAAAAGTGTTTTATTTTTTTATTTTTTATAATAATGTCAAACTTTTATTTTGAAGGCCCGATTTTCTAACGCTGTGCATGCAGTAGGCGTTGGACTGGAAGTACCGGAGACCATAAACGTGTTTTTAAACTTCTGCCACGTAGTGATCATCTTCTCAATAAAAAATCTTTGCTGATGTTTTTATGAGTCTTCTGGCCAATCAGAATCAAGATTGTTCAGTGCCAGGTATTCACATAGTTTAATAAGCAGTGCAGGATGGTGTGTTGAGTTTTGTCCTGGGAGACTAGACACGCACACCCACACACACACACACACATTCACAATGCACACACGTACAAATACACATACTAAAGTATATTTTGAAGTATTAAAATAACGTGTTTATAGCAGAAAGTTCAATAAGGCATATTTTTCATATATTCCTGAAACAATGTCCTATTTTTAGTAAAAGTAGATTAGCGCAATAGTCTTTTTCTTCCACTTTTATGTGTAATCAAAAGGGTGGGTTTTTTGGCTATTTGTGGGTAGGTATAATACAAGTGACCTGTGACATTCTGGTGAACTGCAGAATAAGATGTGTGTGCGTGAAAGATGTTTGGGGCTATTGCAGCAGCTAGATGTGATTATTGCTGAACCACATCTGTGTTGATGCTTTATTTGATTTCTCTCTGTTTTATTCTTTCATGTTGTGAGGACTGAATTGCTACAAACATTGTGGAGTAGTTAGTTTCAACGTGTTTAATTAATCTGTAGGAGAAAGAGCATTTTTGCAATGCAGGAGACTAGAGAGCAGGGGGGAGGGGAATGTGTGTGTGCTGGCTGCAAGATGTAAGATAAGATAAACAAACTTGTTATTTGGAGCAGGTTCGTGCCGGACACCGAAGGTATCTGTTTCGCCTCAAGTGTTAGAGACTCTTGTTTCCGGGTCTCCTGGCTGGCTCGCGCTGATTGGCTGCGACAAGGCCATCGTATTTGTACACCAATGAAAAACCCCCTTCTTGAATCTCTCTGCATAACTCCTCCCGCTGTAACTACAATATGGCTCTGTGAAGTCTTTAGTTTGCTCTCTTCTTCCTCACGCTATCAAGATGGTGTCCTCCCAGCGGGGGGGGGGGGAACAAGATCCGGAGTAATCCGGATTACTTCGTGATTGATGTTGTATTTGTGTTGTATTTTACCATTAAAACAGATTATTGTTTAAACCATTATTCTGGTGCTTTGAGTTTTCCTTCTTGTAAGACAACTCACAAAAGGACACGTGGAGCAGGAGGGGGGCCTCAGAGCACACGCATAGACGCATGCAAACGGGCACACATACACACGGGTCTCCCCCCTTCCTTCTCCTCCTTCATAGACTCACTCTCTTGCCCCTTTCACACCAACGCGTTATCAGCGCCGGCTCGGAGCAAGAGCCTGAAAAGTACAATTTTTTCCTGTTCACACCGCAGCGGCGCTGCCTCTTAGCTCCGGATCCGGTTCACTTCCAGCTCCAAAAAATTGTCGGTCTAGAAGCAAGAGCTTCAGAGCTAAGAGGCGGCGTTGCTTACGTCTCTCTTCCGTCGAGGTTTGCGGGAAACTAAACCCACCTCCCCTGAACATGGGTCGACTGAAGAGTCTCGTCATGCCTGCCTACAAGCAGTCGCGCTGAGCAAAGTGACAAGAAGGCAACACACACTTATTAAAAAAAACACACTGTTATTGATCATTGTGGAGAACAGGCAGACGCCTTGTTTTTATTATAGCAGCTATCGGATAGAATCCATAGATGGGCTGCACAGGTTGAAAAGTATACGGTTGGAGAAGTCGTTATTTAATTTAATCTGGCTTTGCTTTAAAAGCCACACGATCATCGACCTGACGCAGTCCCCCATTGTTTTTGTTGTTGTTGTTGTGAGGGCCGTTGGGGAGCAAATCAGCGATGTAAACGGTGACGTCATGACGCAGCAGCGGCAGCACCATCCCGGCTCTGAGTGGGAGCGGAAAAGTGAAACCGGAGCTGAACCAGAACATCTCTAGCTCGGAGCTTGAAAGGGAAAAGCGCTGGTGTGAAAGCCGCATCTGTGTTATTTATCTCTTACAAAATGTAATACGATTAATGCTATAAAGGTAACATCATGGAATGTAAATGGAATTCAGAACATTGTCAAGAGATATGTTAGCTTTGTTCGTTATTCTCTCGTCCAGGAGAGAAGCTTTAAAAAGGGAGACTAATGGAGTCTCTGAGAAGGTTCAAATGGGTACTTTAATTAAAAAAGGTGCGGTAATGTTACAAGCAGAATATTGTTCAGTGAGAAAAACAGCTGTGTTCTCGGGCTCTCGAGAGCGAAGGAAGAGAGCCAGAACCACTCTTCCATCTGTTAAATATCCTCTGCTGGCTCCTCCCCGTGGGCCGGTTGGCGCCGCTAGGGGCCGGCCCTCCACATCTTTTATGTCCGTTGTTGCGCATAACAGAGGATTCAGACATTGTACATTAAATATATAACTAAACACGCCTTTTCTCCTCCTTATCTCTTTCATGACTTTTCATTTAATACATTTTAAACGCTGTAATCAATACTCTAAAAATACAGGAAATACTTCACAGCAGTTATAATTTCCGGTAGTTCCGGATGTTGTCACATGCTACCCACGTCTGTAAACAAAACGTATTCAAATAAACTGTACCTTCATTTAATATTCAGCAATAATAATATCTCGACGTCTATAGTTGTAGTGTTAAAATCAGTAGGTTTCGGTGTGCATCACTCCATGTCATTTCACTTTGTTAACTGTGTTCGTTATTCTCCCGTCCAGGAGAGAAGCTTTAAAATAGGAGACTAAATGGAGTCTCTGTGAAAGTTCAATTGGGTACTTTAATTAAAAGAGGCGCGGTAGTGTTACAGACAGAATATTGTTCCGGCAGAAAAACAGCTGTGATCTGGCTCTCCTCGATAGGGAAGAGAAGAGCATGGATCTCTCCTCCGGTGCTGTTTATATATCCTCTGCTGGCTCCTCCCCGCCAGCCGGCTCACCTCGTCTCCAATGTCCGTTATTGCATTTAAACAGAGGATAGGTTCTTTTCACATTCAATATATGCTTAACACGCCGTTTCTCCTCATATTCTCTTTCATCACTTTTCATTTAACACATTCTAAACGCTGTAATCAATACTCTAAACAATACTTCTCGGCTCGTTTGGTTTCCGGTCATTCCGGATGTTGTCACATGCTACTCTCGTCTGTAAACAATAATGTATTCAAATAAACTGTACCTTCATTTAATATTCAGCATGGTAGTATCTCGACATCTATAGTTGTAGTGTTAAGTCAGTAGGCTTCGGTTTGCACCACTCCATATCATTTCGCTACTAAATTCACCTCTTCAGGAAATCGTATATTAGCCACATGCTAAATGCTAACCGTAGATGAAGGATTTTCAGAATAAAAGCTTAACTGCTTGTGCACAAGAATTTCTGGTTTTTCAGTATAAAAGAGCATTAAAACTGACGGCATGTTTAAACTACATTTCCCCATTAAAACATTGATTTTAATTTCTAACAGTCCCTCCTTACACACCTAAAAGGTGTGTATAATACTGAAATCAATGAGTTCTTCATCTGAACTTTGCATATCTCATATTAACAAACATACAATCAAATGGAATGGTTTTACAGCCGGCTTTACAAAAATACAAAATAAATTCTTGTCTGTGTTCAAACATAAAAGTTTTCCCTTGTGCATAACTTCTAGTGTTTACATTCAATATCATTCTTCAAAATAGCAGCAATGGCTTGGTATCAGAACATTTCTTCGTCCCTCCTTTCACAGAAACCGTTCTCATACCACGCTCAGTGTTAAGGCACTTGTTTTTACAAAGTGAAAAGAAACAAACCATTTTAGAATAGCAATGATTTTTACAACATGAGATCCACCATATTAGAATAGTATAAAGAAATAAAGAATAAAATAAAATATCTTGGATTGGCCTAGTAAATTGAAAAATAAAAATAAACTATCTTGGAATAGTGTAAAGTAAATTGAAATGGATTCACTCCATTTTAGCATTTTATTTTGCTCACTTCTTCACATGATTTCATAATGTAAAGAATCACATCAGCTGGACATTCATTGATCAATCTCATCTCCGAACATCCATATCATTTAAACTAACTCATCATTGTCATCAACATCTGAATACGGGGGTTGGTCGTCTTGTTCTGCTAGCATTTGTAATTATCTCCTCATGAGAAATTTACCCTCCCTCCTTTCATACCATTTAAGGTATGAAAGTAATATGTTCTCTAGAAGGGGCCGTCGTGATCAATCGGTACGTTCTACTCTGGGGTACGGCATTCTAGACAGTCATTTCTGGGAGAAGATTTTGGTCAGTTACAACAGTTGTAGAGTTTCATCACTTAAAAGTTCCTTCTCATTACCTTTGGGTGGTCTGTTCTAATGCAGTGATAAAGTCCCTGAAATGGTGTGAGAACCAGTGGAATATCAATAACTCATTATACTAATTTATTTTCAATTCTTGTCTACTTAAATAGCTATGCTAACCCCTTTAACAGTGTGTGGAACCTTGGGTGCCCGAGCATGTGATAATTACTCCCTCCTTTAACAAGAACTTTAAAACAGAAGTCATTTCATTAATGGTTTGCAGTTCAATTCAGGAATTTACACTTATGGCAGATATGTTTCTCCTTTAAATAACATCTCTAAAAGTCAGGTCATCACTGATTGAATGGATGACCTTTAGGAGCTGGTGGCGCTTGTCTTTTAAAACTCATACTCTGGTGCCGTGCGCTCCCTCTGAAGCTGCAAGTAAGATTTAAAACATCTGCAGGGTGGATCGAGCGACCCCTTCTCCCTGAACAATATTTGTTGTAAAATATGCACCATCACAATGAGTGATCCAAGGCCCGCATGTATTACTCCCAATTATATTAGTTTTTTTTTAAAATTAAAATGTGCAATCTCTCTTTTGTCTTTTTAAAACTCTACATCTTGGACAAAAAACAACTGTTATTTCCACCTTAATCTTCCCTCCTGAGATAATAACCATGCTACAATGGAGATATCAATACTCTAGATTGGAATACTATCTTTGGCTTGGTACTAGCTCTACCTTTAACATTTTCCATACAAATAAAGATTTGTCTACTTTTATAGAGTGGTTACTAAAACCATCCCTTTAAACTGTAGGTCTATACTGTAACAAATTAAATCTTACCCAAATTCACACATGAATAAAAAAAACTCTTAAAGAATAATTTGTTCATATGATGAAAAGATTGAATAATATGTTCTACCCTCAGTGTGTTTTTAGAGTTATTTAATAGTTTCCTCTTTCTTTCTTTATAAATTCACCAATTGATTAATTCATGGCTAATAAACCTTTTTCTTTACGTATTTCTCGTTGGTGAATAAGTGTGTTTATGTGTAAACTCACTCACTCCCGTTTTCCTTCTCTCCCCCTCTGGTTGTCAAGCCACGACCCCCTCACGTTCTGCCGGACCATGCCAACTCCTCCGGCCTGTCTTCTCCTCCGTTCACCTTCTCCTCAGTCCATCTGCGCTTGGATCCTTCCGCTGTAACTCTTTTCAGTGTCCCATCTGCTTTGCTTTTAATCTCCTCCTTTACAGTCTCTACTTTGTTGCATGGAGGGCATATTCTGCTCTCATGTCCCACACTCTGCTCTTGTGTCCAAATCTTGTGGCTCAGCTTGGAACTTCATGTCCTGTGGGGGACCGATGAGAGTGTGCCTTTTATGTCACCTGTAGTTCTGGATTCCTCAGGTGGAGATGGTTCTGGATAAAGTCTTGTCATTGTTGGTTCAGCTCTGCTTCTCTGTCTGTTCGATGGAGGAGGAGGAGTCTTCCGTGGTGAGGTCTTTTGTCTGCTTTTTAGTTGGGGTCGTAGCGTTCTGACAGGCGGAGAGATAGAGAGAGAGAGATCTCGGGACGCATTATCTATAGTTAATTCTAACACACTGAGGTAAAATAAATCCAATCTTTCCCACTCTATTTTCCTAACCATACTATCTTTCTTTGATGTTAAATGTCATCTAAGCCCAGTTAATGTTTTCTAATAATTGTACCATATCCCTAAACATTGTTTTCACCCACTGTAACATGTTTACTCCAATTAACTCTTTCAGGAAACCACTTTCTTTCATACATTTAAATACCTAGATGTTTCAAGCACCACATATTTCACACACTATAAAGGAACGTCTCCATATTTTCTCCATCACTTTAAATCTCACTGTTATTTAGAACATAAGTAACTTTGGTGACTGGACATATCTGCAATGTCGCCACTGTCTGCTAGGAAATTTTGTTCATAGAGTTTGTACGTACAAAGCTGTACTTTTGGGTTAGTAGCCTGTTTCAACTGTAATCATTTTCAATAATTCTACTCAGGTCACCGGTCGGTTGTTCATAGCTTAACAGGGGGTGTTTCTGGTACAGACTAAAACATGGATCCAGTGTATTTAGAGATTCCCCTAATCTGTAAATCCCCATCACTTACATATCCCGATCACTTAAACCCATCTCATCATTTGATACAAGAACTGCATATAGGGGGGGTGAATCATCTTGATTATAACCGCCTCTTGTTTGGGAACGAGTATTTCTAACTCCTCCTCTTGTTGCTCAGCTGATCTTTTGGCTCTGAGGATAAGTGAAAGTCTGTGAAACACAGCTGGAGTCTTGTTAGTGATGTGGGCATTCTCTATGAGTGAACTAATGGATCCATGTCTTACATAATATTGTACTCCCCATCCAACCAACAAGGTGCCAAGTGTAATGAGCACAATCAACAATGCTATTCTGACTCTTATCCCTAGGGGACCCCACAATTGGTTTGGCTTTGTTCTCGTCATCATCTCTATTTTATCCCTGGTTGTGTCCGTTACAGAATTTAAATAATGAGTCCAAAAATTACATACAAAAAATTGGACTCTTTTTCAGATGTAAAACAAAAAAAATAGGTTTTCACATTAATGTACAATCTATAAAAATCTATAGACAATTTGTCTTTTGAGCTGTTTCTATCTTTATCTTATTTCTATTTATCGTTTTGTTCCAGCTCTGCCAAATCAGTCCTAACTCCCAATAATGTTCTGGAAGTTGCCAGTGAAGGGTGACAATGTGTGAGGTGGTGTCAATTTGCTCCTTTTTCTTTACCTTTAAACCGGAGCGCGTGTGAAGTTTGTTACAACCTTTCACGCTTCCGTCCACCGGGGATGAGCCCACTGTCTTTTGTGAACTTTCACCCTCACCCAATCACCTGGCCGAACAGGAGTCTCTTCTGGTGTCTCGTCTGGTATCTCTGTAGTTTTCCTAGCCTGCTGTGTAGACAAAACTTGCATAATATTACTAGAGTTCTGACATATTCATCCACTTCTATTTGTCTAATATCTAAAACGGGACCACTCCCTCCTTGGAGAAGGCCCAAGCTTTGGCATACCTCTTGTTGTTATGAGACCTATTGTCAACTACATGTTATTATTTATTAACTACGTCACTGAAATCAACATATCTGTATAATCATGACACTCCCTCCTTTGAGCATAAAATGCTCAATTAATATTGCAATGATTACCCTATTATGAACAGAACATGTAAAACACATAACGTTGCATTAAATAAATATAAATTCTCCGTGTACCCACAAGGCGTACAAAAATATCATATGATGTATGGCTTTCTGATGGCATAAATGCATATTCACAAAACATTTCCCATTAGCACTTCTAATAGTTTACTTGTTTCAATAATGGCTTTTGTCATGGTATTATGCATCATCGTTGCTGCGAAAAACAATACCCCTGGTGTCGCTAATACGTCTCAATAACTCTAGGATTAGAGGATTGGTTGACACTGCTGAACTAACATATGATAAAATAATATTTCTCCAAACTGGAGGGAAAATATGAACTATTCTCACAGAGGGTGACCTGCATGAAGGGCTGGTGCCCCTCACTCAAATTAGATATTGCCTTACGCACTACACTATAAATCAGTAAAGTTACTCAAGAATAAATAAATAAAGACTGATTCTTGAAACTGTTGTAAAAACCCTACAACTTGTTGGAGATTTGGAGGATGTTTAAAACCAACCTCGTCTCCGCGTGTCGTTTGATAAGCTGGGTAAATTCGTAAAAAGGAAGGGATTAAGAAACACCAGAATGCAAGTGAAACAATAATCTTGTTTTAATGATACAAGGTAACAATACAAATACAAAGGAATCACGAAGCACTCTGCAGAGTACTCCGGGCTCAGGTTCTACCACGTGTGAGACAGGTCTCAGGAACGGCCGGTCAAAAACAAGAGCGCGAACCAAAGGAAAACACAGGCTTTCATACTAAAACACAGGAGGAGGTGTGTGAATGCTTTCCCCCAGAGGTCATCTTATTGGGAGAGACCAACACATGGCCTGTCGCACCCAATCAGTGCGACACAGCAGAAGAAACCCGGAAACAAAAAGTCTCTTTCAGTTTGACGAAGACCAGACACCTTTTGGTGTCTGGTACGAACCGGCTCTCAACAACAAGTTTCCTTATCTTATTTCACATCTTGTAGCCAGCACACACACATCCCCTTTATGGCCCTTTGTCCCTGAGTCCATCTTCCCCCCTTCAGGTTACCACACACAAGTTAAAAGTATGTTTTAAGATATAGTTGTTATAGTTGGCTAAATATACGTAATACATGTAAATCACTTTCATATCAATAATAATGAGGAACACATTACCTATGCTCTTAAGCAGTATTAGAGATGCTTTTCAAATAGTCAAACTTCACACAGGCCTAATATAGAGAACACACTCATTAGTCCTACCGCCTTTCCATTTGTTTGAGCCATCGTTCACATCTTTACTTCAAATAAAAGTTTTCACATTGTATATTTCCAGCTTCCTTTACACATACTGTTATTATTAATACAAAGTAATTAACCACACACGTCTATTGAAAACAAGTAGATTTCCCTGATAATTGACATGCTGAAAATGCTCTCTCGTCCCTATCATAAAAAACTGCTTCCATTTCATATAGAGTAATAAAACATGTTTAAGCTAATTTCTCCACAATGTTTGTAGCCATTTAGTACCCGCACATGAAAGAATAAGAACAAAGGTATAGTTGACCAGTAATCATGTAGCACATATATTTACTGCAATGAAAACACACACACATTTGCTCCAAGCATGTGTAACGCACACCCTTCTTTTACGAGGGAAACATTCCAGCGTCTTGGCACTATCCCCAAATAAGGGTGTCCCCTGCTCACATCTCTCTCTAAACACAAGGACTTCACCTCAATATATTGGGGGAGGGAAAAGATACTTTGTCCCTTCTAATTTAACACACATGAATATATATAAGGTGACATTAAAAGGAATATACCAGATTGAACTTTCCTGCCATACCACGTTACTTTAATACTTCAAATAATTCAAATAATCCTTCAAACTTCTTCATCAGTGTTATGTTATTTAATTTGCGGCTCATGCCTTAAAACAGACACTTCAGACCGATTATAAAATTGTGTTTATGAGAAAAATGTAATCTGACTCCATAAATCACATAATTGTTTGATTAAAAACTGCACTTCTGGCTAAGAATAAATGAAGTTCCCCTTTAAACACAGCCCCGGTCTTCTGACGGGGTCTATCTATGTACTGGCTGGAAAATGTTGGGCCAGTCTCTGTCGCTCCGTCACATCTTGACCTCACTAGTTGTGTGGACACAATAGTTTTCTGTGTGGGGGAACAACATCACTTGTAATCTGTATCCTTCTCATAATTACAAAAATAGTCTGCTAAATGTTCTACTCTGCTACTTCTAATTGGTGGATGCTCTGTGTAAATGCAAATTCAAAGCAAAAGGAGCAAATTGAATTTGCATTTCACGAAATGGCGATTGCCCTGTCTTTGTTTTTCCACATGTGGGGTGTAAACAAGATGGCACCCGATTATTTCGCACTCTGACCTGTAGACAAAGAGATTTGTCCATGCGGCTCTCAGGTGGGAGTTTAAACAATGGCGAGGTGATCTTTAAAGGAACCGTAACAAAGTAAACCACTGGTGTGGTATTATAAACCCTGAAATCCAAGCCAAAAAAACACTTAGTTTAAAATAACAACATTTCTAACTAGCTTACTATGAAAAAAATGGGCTTTATCTTATTGATATCATCACTTAAAGTTAGGAACCCTTACGCACTAGCTATAAACATGTTCACGTAATATTTGACTTTATAGTCGACTATGGGCTTTATCTTATTGATATCATCACTTAAAGTTAGGAACCCTTACGCACTAGCTATAAACCTGTTCACGTAATATTTGACTTTATAGTCGACTATGGTTAACTGTTGCTATTTGGACACGCCAAACTGGGACTAATATGGAGACCTATCAGCCACTGATAATAGACCGTCGTCTTATTACTGCACTGCTGCTGTAATTCCGATTACCGTAACCCACCCGCAATATCTTTTTTAAACAGAACAGTTTTAACCACTGATAAAGGCTTGGACCTTAACCAAGCCTTTCTTGAAAAGGACTTTCTTTAAAGCACTGACTTCGGTCTTAACCCTGAGTTGATTCACTATGCCCCGCTGGTTTTCACTTACTCGGCCCTTAACCGATTCGCTATGTCTCCAGATCTTAACAAAAAATCGTCAAATGGGCTATATACCCTTACGTCATAGGCTAAATAACTATTAACGTAACAAGAGACACCCATGTGAAAGCAGCAAGGCACCTATCCGAAGTACAATGTCCACACACTATATATTTAAAATTCAACACCCACACGTGGTTAATAGCATGCAGGGTTAATGGAACAAAAGAAAGTGTGAACTCACCCTGCTTGTGACAAAACAACGCCTCGTGGTTTTAGAGTGATTATTTTATCAATTTGGGTTGTTTTAACATTAAAATGCACAGCTATTTTCAGGATCAGCCGGCTGCCATCAAACACACAAATCTAACTTTGCCTAGTTTAACTAGTGAATAATCTTTGTCATAACAGGCATCTTCTTACCGATTGATTTGAGCTCTTGTGTGTCGAATGGCTGCAAGCGTCTCCAGGAAACAGCCGGTTGGTTTTCTCTCCTCGGTCAGCGGGATCACGTCAGGGAACTCACCAGATTGTTAACTGTGTTCGTTATTCTCCCGTCCAGGAGAGAAGCTTTAAAATAGGAGACTAAATGGAGTCTCTGTGAAAGTTCAATTGGGTACTTTAATTAAAAGAGGCGCGGTAGTGTTACAGACAGAATATTGTTCCGGCAGAAAAACAGCTGTGATCTGGCTCTCCTCGATAGGGAAGAGAAGAGCATGGATCTCTCCTCCGGTGCTGTTTATATATCCTCTGCTGGCTCCTCCCCGCCAGCCTGCTCACCTCGTCTCCAATGTCCGTTATTGCATTTAAACAGAGGATAGGTTCTTTTCACATTCAATATATGCTTAACACGCCGTTTCTCCTCATATTCTCTTTCATCACTTTTCATTTAACACATTCTAAACGCTGTAATCAATACTCTAAACAATACTTCTCGGCTCGTTTGGTTTCCGGTCATTCCGGATGTTGTCACATGCTACTCTCGTCTGTAAACAATAATGTATTCAAATAAACTGTACCTTCATTTAATATTCAGCATGGTAGTATCTCGACATCTATAGTTGTAGTGTTAAGTCAGTAGGCTTCGGTTTGCACCACTCCATATCATTTCGCTACTAAATTCACCTCTTCAGGAAATCGTATATTAGCCACATGCTAAATGCTAACCGTAGATGAAGGATTTTCAGAATAAAAGCTTAACTGCTTGTGCACAAGAATTTCTGGTTTTTCAGTATAAAAGAGCATTAAAACTGACGGCATGTTTAAACTACATTTCCCCATTAAAACATTGATTTTAATTTCTAACAACTTCTAAATTCATCTCTATAGGGAAAGGAATATTAGCCACATGCTAAATGCTAACCGGAGATGAAGGTTTTTCAGAATAAAAGCTTTACATCAGACATTGTGCGCGAGAACTTCTGGTTTTTCAGTATAACACAGCATTTAAACTGACGGTATGTTTAAGCTACATTATGCCATCAAAACATTGATTTTAATTTCTAATAGATACAAAATCCTGTCACATCTAAAGGGCCTTGATAGTGATATAGCCATGTTACAGGAGACCCACTTGAACTTAGAAGAATCAAACAAATTAAAGCAAATATGGGTTGGCCAAGTGTTCTCCTCCCCATGCTCTTGAGGCACGAGAGGTGTCAGTATACTGATATCTAAGAAAATATCATTTGAACTGGCTGATTTGGTTAGTGATAAGGAAGGTCGATATCTGGTTTTGTGAGGAAAATTGCAGAATGAAAAATGCACATTAGTGAATATTTATGCCCCAAACTCTGCACAAGCTTCCTTTATGTGCCCTCTAATCACTATTTTGGCCCAGTACACTGACAGCCCTATCTTGATGGGAGGCGATTTCAATCTAGTAAAAGATGCTTCACTAGACCGCTCAGGCCATCCTCTTCCAATGGACAGATCACTATCAAGTGCCTTCAATGAGCTGTTAGAATCACTGGCAATGGCTGATGTGTGGCGGACACTGTACCCTCTCTCTCGTGAATATATATTTTATTCTAAGGTGCATAAATCCTAATCAAGAATTGACTACCTCTTAATATCCAACTCTGTTATTAAAAATGTAATGGATGCAGACATACATAGTATTGTCCTATCAGACCACGCCCCTCAGTCTATAACTTTTTTCCTAGTTGCTAGTGAGAACAGACCTAAACAATGGAGACTTAACAACTCCTTGTTAAGAGATGACACATTCATCTCGCTTATCGAAAATAAAATAAAAGAATACATATCAATAAATGTAGACTCTGTGTCTTCCATTCAAACTGTATGGGAAGTCTTTAAGGCCACTTGCAGAGGGTGGATAATCAGCTAAGCACTGAAAAGCTATTAAAAAGAAAAATAATTTACAATCTGAATTTAAAACTATTGAGAAACAGCATATGTGTGATCCTAAAAACCCACTACTTCAGAAAACATTACTCACAGTTAGAGCTGACCTGCAGGCAATATTAAATGAAGAGACAGCTTTCTCCCTCTACAGACTCAGTAAAAAACACTTTGAATGTGGTGATAAAGCAGGAAAGATGCTTGCTCTTCAGCTTAAATAGTTAGAGGGTAAATGACCAATTCCAGCTATAAGAAACTCTGGAGGTAATATTATAAATCATCCCAAGCTAATAAACCGCAAATTCCAAACATTTGACTCCAATTTATATCAAACTGAGTGTATAGCACAAGACCATAGCCTGGATAATTTTTTAAAGAATGTTACACACTTCCTGTACTAAATCCTACTCAGAAACACAAGTTGGAATCTTCTGTCACGCCAAACGAAATAGCGTCTGCCATAAAATCTCTTACATCGGGTAAGACCCCTAGGTGCGATGGCTTCAGTATTGAATTTTATAAATGCTTTCTGGAAGTGTTGTCGCCATTGTTGGTCATGTTGTATAACAACATGATAGAAAAACAATCAATGCCCCTAACAATGCGTACCGCCACATTATGTCTACTTCTGAAACATGGGAAAGATCATCAATACATGAGCAATTACCGACAGCTAAGTCTGACTTAACAATGATTACAAAGTGTTTGCAAAAATCCTAGCCCTTTGCCTGGAGGAAGTTATCCCATCCCTTGTGAATCTAGACCAGGTAGGATTTGTAGCTGGATGCCAGTCAGCTAATAACATGAGAAGGCTGCTCCAGGTTATATTTAGCGCTAACTCCCTCCATCTCCCAGCAATGGCAATATCACTGGATGCAGAGAAAGCCTTTGACTGAAGAGAATGGCCATATTTATTTAATGTTCTATCAAAATTTGGATTTGGCCCTGTCTGTATGAGATGATTTAAAGCTCTTTACAATAAGCCAGTCTCCTCAGTCAGAAGCAACAACATGCTTTATGATCCTTTCCCCCTGCATCGGGGAACACGGCAGGGATGTCCAATATCCCCTCTAATATTGATTTTAGCTCTTGAGCCCTTGGCTTGTGCCATCCGGGAAAATCCAGGAATTATGGGTATCCCAAAGTGCGGACATCAGTTCAAAATAAACTTATACGCTGATGATATCCTTTTAACATTAGTTGACCCACTAAACCCTATACCTAAGGTGCTAGAGGTTATTAGAGAATTTAGCTTATTTTCAGGATATAAAATAAATTGGAGTAAAAGTGAAGCCATGCCACTAAACTGTCAGACTCACTCTAATCACTTAGGCTCTGCTCCTTTTGTTTGGAAAGCTGGTGGATTGAGATACTTGGGCATAAACATCAGATCACCAATTAACAAGATCTTCTAAATGAATGTTCCAGGCTTACACTATTAAAGATGACTTGAGAAGATGGACAACTTTACTCCTATCGCTGTGGGGAAGGATGGATGTGTTAAAAATAAATGTCCTACCAAGATTGACCTATATAATATCCTCAATTCCCCTTCAAATCCCACAATATTGGTTTAAAGAAATAAATACTATATTATCTCAATTCATATGCAGGATAAAAAACCACGAATCAACCATAAAAAGTTGTCTATGCCCAGGAGAACAAGTGGACTGGGGGTACCCAATTTATACTTATATTATCTCTCATATAATGCCAAATTCCCTATAGTATGGGGTTATGGAACGACACCGAAAAAACCTAACTGGGATTGGCTGGAAGGACAAATAATTACAGAAAACAATAAATCAATATCTTTAAATTCATAATGGTACTCCCCCAAATCCAATCTGAATAATCCATTAATTCAATTTTCTATCAGTGTGGTTAAATCTGTACAAAGGAGGCTAGGCATCACTGGTATTTCTCTCCCTTCATGCCCATTATGGAAAAACCCATTGAATAATATACATATGCAAGCACATGACAAACAACACATTGGACAAATAGTAAAAAACAATATCATAACTCTGTTCACAGTGTTGATGGAACATTTTAATCTGAATGAATCCCTCTTCCTCTCTTATATGCAATTACAATCAAATATTAAAAACTTAACATCAAAAGGTATAAAGATAGGTTGTCATGAACACCTTGATATGAACCTAAAAAGACTTGCAAACAAGAAAGGAATCATTTCAGGTATATATAAACTTCTCCTCACCTCAACCGCCAATATTAATCTGCAGTCACAGAAAAGATGGAAGCAGGATTTAGGCATCACCCTTACCCCAGTTGAGTGGGACAGAATCTGATCGAACTCAACATCAATCTCCAAGTGTGTCCGGTTTAGAGTAATACAGTTAAAAATCCTTCACAGAGCATACATCACACCCTGTAGACTCAAAAAGATGGATCAAACACTCTCGGGCCTATGCTGGCATGGTTGTGCGGAAGTGGGTACCCTTTTACATTGTCTTTGGTCCTGTCCGGCTGTAAAATGGGACGTAGTTGGAGATACTCTCGCTGAGATCCTGAACATAGAGATACTCTTAACTCCAGCTACATGCTTGCTGGGATCCCCACTCATTGGCCTCACATCAACATTTGCAAGTAAACTTATAGCCCTATGCCTTTCAACTAAACGCCTCGTTCTTATGAACTGGAAAGTCAGAAAGCCCAACTGCTTCAATTTAAATAGATGGCTGGAGGACTTCCTAAACATCTTAAGTATGGAAGAAGCTGCTTTCTCCCTGTTATATTTGGTTAAGCCAGACAACAGGCTTTAGGATAAGATAAGGGCTTTCCTGGGGGGTATACTACGAAGAAGGATTTTTGCTGAGCCGGCTAAATTCAGGGAAAACTCCGGCTTTCCGGTCCTACGAAGCTGGTTCTCTTTTTAGCAGGCTAGATCTCCATGGTAACTTATGCTTAGCGGCTAACCTGGTCCCGACCAGGTTAGGTTGCAGGCTAAGAGATCAACTCAGTGAAAGCACTGCCTTCTGCCAATCAGAGCTCCGTGTGCGGAGCGGGGTGCGGAGTTTAAAGCGATCAAGTCACATTACAGGAGAAAGGAAATACAGTTTAAACTGCCGTTGCAGGAAAGACGGCCGGCAAAAATCACAGACTGTGTGAACGTGAAATTGAATAGAATATCACCTCACATCTTCAGAGCAATCTGACTATTATAACATTAGCGTTAAGAAAGCTTAATTAAATATCAGCCTCAACATAAATAACCGGATCAAAGTAACAGTACAGTCCGCGGCATATCACATCATAATATATCATATATTTCCTTATCTGAGTCAGCTGAGCCGTATCTGGCCGTGCAACACTTACAGTGTCACATACTGTATGCAGAAGTATTATTTTAAGCAACACATTACGAAACACCCGAGTCAAATGTAATTAAAGTCAGATCGTGTCTTAGACGGGGCATATCATAAACCTGTTAATGTACGCATTCAAACACTTTTCTTGTACCAGCTGTATTCACCTTGCAGGTGTGGCTTTTATCCTGGATAAAGTGTTTGAGTCATGGATGTTCATGGATGTTTAAAGTTTAACGTCTTCATATTTGTGTGATAAAAAGTTGACTTTTGATTCAGGAAGTATGACGCGCTGCATGTTTTGGATTAGGCCAACCGGCTAACTCAAACATATCCAGGTTAGGTTGAACCAGCTTCGTAGTACAGGCCCCTCGACTCAAACCATCTCGGCTGCCACCAATAATTATAATAATAAATAAATATAAATAAAGAGAAATGAGCTATGAGAAATGAGCTATGAAGAAACGGTAATAATAATGAAAGAAGTAAAATTAAATGGGAAATGGATGAATAGGTGAATTAATCATAAGAGAAAGAGCTGTGTGTGTGTGTAACGGAGGTGATCTCTGGGGCCATAGATCCCGGCCTCCGTTACGGATTGTGTAGCTTCATTGGTGGCAAAGTGTATGTAGTTTGTGCATCTGTCTGTGTTTTTAGTTTGTCTGTCTCTGTTTGCTGGTTTTGTTTTGAAAAGTGTTCCCCTTCCCCATGTCTGTTACTGTTGATTGTGTGCACCTGGTGCCCTGAGTTGTCTCCTCCCCCCTCACCTGTGTCCTGTTGGGTTGATTGGTCTGTGTGCATTTAGGCTCTGGGGTTTTTCTGTGGGGCAGGTAGTGTGTGTGAGATCCTTGTGCAGGCTGTGGTCAGGGAGAAACAGCAGGATTGAGGCTGTGTGTCATATGTTCATGACTTAATAAATGCCCACACCGGGTTGTATTTTGGACGTTCTGCCTCTGCGTCCTTGCTTGGTCGGGCCGCTCAATTGTCAGCTTCACAGTGTGTATACTGTATGTACATGTGTGTGCATATATGTATTTATTTATTTGACTATTTATCTATTTATTTACCTATTAAACAATGAAGTATACCTATATTATGAAGCAAATCATGTATAAATACAACGCCATATGCATACATCAAATGTAACTGACACTGTAATCCCCCTGGGGCCCCCCACCCTTCATGTTATGTCCTGTCCTACTTGTGATGTGTGTGAGCCATGTCCTCGTCCGTGTGTTTTTGTCTTTTGAAAATGTTTAATAAAATATAAATGTTAAAAAAAGAATCAAGATTGTTGCCGGATGTCCCCACGGAGAATAACTTTGCGGTAGTAACTATTCTTTCTACATCCATGGGTACAACTTCAGATACAAATGAACACGTAATGAAATATGACCCCCGGTTTGATGATTGACAGGTCACAGAACAATGGGAGCTATCTACCCTTACCCACAATTTAAAGTAATTCACAAAAACGATCTCCTCTTTGCTCTTCTCTCTGTGTGGAACAGCAAGTTCAGCTGTCAGAACAAATTGAAAAACAAACAATGACATAAAATATTATTAATATGTTGGGTAGTAATAGATTTATTTATTTTCTTCTCAGAGTGTACCAGAATGCGTAGTTTATATGTTAATATTTCCAAAAATCGACCCCCCTTCTGGGGTTGGGTTTTCAGCGTGTGTGCTGTGTTATAAAGTTCAGCTTTGATTCCATCATCTCATTAAACCTTTTTTAAAAGCATTCTTTAGTTCTATGAAGGGATATAAGGGATATATGCACTGTACTTCACTTTCATTAATTTTGTATGCTGAAAAGCGTATATATTACAGCACAAATTTTTGTTGAATAGAGTTCAATGGTTCAAAATTTCGGGTCGCGATTTATTGACAAAGGAAAAAAATGGGTCCCGAGGCCTGACCAGTTGAGAACCACTGAATTAGGGGACGATTTTTCATAACCTTAATCACAGACTGGATACCTGTAGGACTACTCTTTCAGGATTTACACTGACCAGCTACACAATATATTTACAACCTTCAGAATAATATTGATCAACACCGTCTTCTACTATACAGAATTTACACGACATGATTGTTTAATGAGCAACTCCATCATTCACCACATCGCAGGGGAAATCTCGTCGTTACAAGTGGTCCAATATCCAATCATTCATGAGCACAGGATATTAGTGGAATTGAGCAGGAGTACATCTGTCTCGACTTGGAATCACAAGAGGAAATCATTTTCATCTACAAAGCCTCCTCCAGCCTACACACCTATGTTGGTGCAGCTAATATGTCGGGGCATCTGTCAGGGGCACGGGCTCACCCCGGAACAGAACAGCTGTTTCTGTTCACCAAGCTCCTCGATCAGCTGCTCCAATGATGTGAGATGACAAAAGCTAACTTTAACATTTTGAATTAGACAAAACACAAAAGAGCATTTTGCACGAAATAAAGTGATTTAAAGATCACTATCATTTTCTCTGCTTACAGTTATTCTAGATTCTGTGGTTTAATCATACATTTTTGCTCAAAGTAAAGATTATCTGCATTGTAGTCATGGAGGCTTCAGGATGAGGCCATGACCACAGGCTGGATGTAATTGGTATTATTTTTAGATGAATGGAATTATTTAGGAAGCATATAGGCTACATCTGTTTGTGTTCCTAAATTAATGCATGTGAATGTATGTGACCTTCTATATGTACAACTGCATCATTGGAGATTTGAACAGGCGACAGTTGTTGAAAAGCGGTGGCAGTGTAATCCCAGTGCTCAGAGGAGTCCAACTGTGCCAGAATAATACTGCAGCAGGCAGTCGGACAACTGAAGCCGAGAGTCAGAGGTGAAGCTGTCAGCTTCTTAATTTGTTATGAATTGTGTGGAACAGCTAGTAGGGCTACAAGGATTTAGAATGTCTTCTAAAGGCCCTGCGGGATTACCTCTTCACATGATTATCTTTCACTGGCCACCACAGCCAGAGGGGGAAGGACAGGAGTTCACAGCAGTCGTCCCTGCTTTCTGTTCCCTGACATGGCATCTCTAGATTCTACTGTAAACATGTTCATTTATATATTTACAGGGTTAGACCCTCCAGAAAAACGCGGGCAAAAATTCTTTATTATGCGGGCTAAATTCCTTGATTATGCGGGCTAAAATCCTTGATTATGCGATTAAACATGCGGGGTTTTTATGTGATTTTATGCGGTGAAATTGCGGGAAGTTGCGAAATATGCGGAAAGTTGCGAAATATGCAAAATATGCGGGGAAAAAGAATAACAATTTTTTTAAATATTGGGCTGTCTTATTTAATCTCTCTCACACACAACCTGCCACTAACGTTAAACCCCTTTACTATTCAATTAAACACATTCAATGTTTATTTATGCTAAAAGCAATTGGGCTTTTTTTATCTCACACACACACACACACACACACACACACACACACACACGCACACACACACTTCTCCGCCTCATTCCGTTTTCATTTACTCGTTCGTTATCTGACCAGCTTCAATCTTGTAGGCTACTCACTTCGTTTCTTGTAGCCCTCGAAAGGGTTTTGGAGGTTGATGCCTCGCTGAACGTGAGTTGTTTGGCTTTCTTGTCCGCAGCAGCAGAAAGCATTTTCGAATGTTTGAATTAATCAAAGTGGGTCATCCCCGTCGATTTTCTCTTATGCTCCAACACACAGTTGCACGGGGTGCAGAATAGTTTCCCCCCACTTTTTGCCCGGTCTTTAGTAGAAATGTTCGTCGGTAAATGAGATGGATTAGATTTTTTCATCTTGGCGTTTTCTCTATCGTGTGAGCTCCACTCTATACAGTGTTGTTTACATTCTCTGATGCGCGAGCTGATGACGTCACGTCAAGACGAGTCAACTTTTTTTCCCCTCAACTTTGTGTGGAAAAATGCGGGGATTATGCGGCCTTTTGATAAATATGCGGCCTTTTAAAAATCTGCGCCATTTTGCTGATTATGTGGTAAATTCTGCGATCGCAGAATCGCGTTTTTCTGGAGGGTCTACAGGGTGTCCCCATTAGATGGTGCTTCCTTCGCAAGAACACATAAACCAGCTAAAATCCTCTAAAGAGCCATTTGTCTTTGTTTTGTCATCATTGTGGATTCCCAGACATACACTAGTTTCTGAACCTTGTACAATAGGTAGGGAAGTGTTATGAGCAAAGTAAATTAGGGTATATGTTACATTTACATGATTTAAAAACTACAAGTAATTTAGGGGTGGCAAACATTATTGAAGTTGAAATAATTCAAATTTCTTCTAACTACCATGGCTTATTCAGGGTTCTTACACCTTTTCCAAAGTCAAATTCAAGCACTTTTCAAGGTGCATTTTCAAGCTTTTCAAGCATCTTACAGCTGTGGTAAATTACATATTTAAATACACATACTTATACTCAAATGATTATTTCCCTACCTCACATTAAATCAGATGTTCTTTATGCTATAAACAACAAATGTGTGTTTCATGATAGCATATACAGTACATGAGGATGACAAATTAAAGAAAAGAAAACTAAGTTTAATATTTAAAAATGAGTAAACCATCTGTACTTAGACTGGGCATCCCATATAACCTGGCTGAGCCAATATAAAATAATCAGCCAAATAACTTTTCAATACATTATTGATTACTATTTTTGGGGTACTTTTAGGTTGACAGTAAACATAAGTCAGAGGTAAATGGTGTACTTTCCCTCCACTATATGTATTTAATCCATTTAGTTAATTTACAGATGTGGATGAATGATGTGAAATATAATCCAGTGTTAAATCAGACTATAGTTCCACCTGGAGAAAATTCACAAGCTACCCTGCAGTATACAAAGTCATTCAAACTAGCTGCACCTTTACCAGCTTTGAGAACACTTTAATGATCAATCATATCATATATATTATTCTGAAATTGATCAATCTGCAAAATGACTACTTTTACTGTCGCTACTTTAACTATATTTTGATGATAATACTTTTCTACTTTTACTTGAGGAACATTTTGAATGCAGGACTTTTACTGTAACAGAGTATTCCTACACTCTGGTACTTCTACTTTTACTCAAGTACAATATCTAAGTACTTAGTCCACCTCTAGTAGCGTATTAGCCTGAATTGTAGCCACAAAATCACGCATAAGCTGCATAAAAATAGACTCACAATGGTAAGTGGAAAATAATATTTACAAATGTGTACAATGAGTTGTAGGTAATTTTGAATACTCAAGACACCTGACTTATACATCTTCAAAGGAAGACTGTGTTAATTCTACAATTACATGGGATTAGAGCAAAATGTAGTTTTACTTGTATAATACTTCAAGATTTTATATAAAAGCCTGTTTCTAAAAGTAGCCTATCAACCATAGCGACCCGGTTAAATCCTCAGTTTATAATTTATAACAACATACTAACAAGCCAAGGTCTAATTACGCAACCAAGTCTCACGGCATTTCATGTTATAGTAACAAAATAAATGTAATCTATTGATTCTTGTTCAGCAACACGATTTTCCCCTTTTTTTCGTGTCACAAAACGATTAAAAAAAAAATGTATTTCTATTGGTAGTGTGTTTCGTGCCTGCGTCTTTTTATCCGGTCGGGTCTTGGAAGACTGAAGGATTATTTGAATTATTTGAAGTATTAAAGTACCGTGTTATGGCAGGAAAGTTAAATCTAGTATATTCATTTTAAAGTCACCTTATATATATATATTCATGTGTGTTAAATTTGAAGGGACAAAGTATATTTTCCCTCCCCGATATATTGAGGTGAAGTCTTTGTGTTCAGAGAGGGATGTGAGCAGGGGACATCTTTATTTGGGGATAGCTCCAAAACTCTGGAATGTTTCCCTCATAAAAGAAGAGGGTGCGTTACACATGCTTAGGGCAAATGTGTGTGTTTTCATTGCAGTAAATATATGTGCTGCGTGATTACTGTTCAACTATACCTCTGTTTTTATTCTTTCATGTGTGGGTACTAAATGGCTACAAACATTGTGGAGAAATTAGCTTAAACATGTTTTATTACTCTATATGAAATGGAAGCAGCTTTTATGACAGGGACGAGAGAGCTGGGGGAGGGGACATTCTTCCTAAGATTTTCAGCATGTCAATTATCAGGGAAATCTACTTGTTTTCAATAGATGTGTGTGGTTGATTACTTTGTATTAATAATAACAGTATGTGTAAAGGAAGCTGGAAATATACAATGTGAAACCTTTTATTTGAAGTAAAGATGTGAACAATAGCTCAAATGGCTGGAAGGGCTGTAGGACAAATGAGTGTGTTCTCTATATTGGGCCTGTGTGAAGTTTGACTATTTGAAAAGCATCTCTAATACTGCTTAAGAGCATAGGTAATGTGTTCCCCGTTATTATTGATATGAAAGTAATTTACATGTATTACGTATATTTAGCCAACTATAACAACTATATCTTAAAACATACTTTTAACTTGTGTGTGGTAACCTGAGGGGGGAAGATGGACACAGGGACAAAGGGCCATAGAGGAGATGTGTGTGTGCTTGCTGCAAGATGTGAAATAAGATAAGGAAACTTGTTGTTTAGAGCAGGTTCGTACCAGACACCAAAAGGTATCTGGTTTTCGTCAAACTGAAAGAGACTTTTTGTTTCCGGGTTTCTTCTGCTGTGTCACACTGATTGGGTGCGACAGGCCGTGTGTTGGTCTCTCCCAATAAGATGACCTCTGGGGGAAAGCACGCACACACCTCCTCCTGTGTTTTTAGTACGAAAGCCTGTGTTTTCCTTTGGTTCGATCTCTTTTTCTTCAGGCTGACCAGAGAGTAAGACAGGAGAAAGAGCAGGAAGTACTTCCTTTGTATTTGTATTGTTACTTTGTATCATTAAAACAAGATTATTGTTTAACTTGCATTCTGATGTTTCTTAATCCCTTCCCTTTTACGAATTTACCCAGCTTATCAAATGACACGCGGAGACGAGGTTGGTTTTAAACATCCTCCTAATCTCCAACAAATGGTGACCCGACGTGTCTGTGTGGGGTGTTTCAGGGAAGAGAACACCAACGGCAAGCGGACGGAATAGTCCAGGGCTAAACATCTCGGCCTCTTCTGACAACTAAAAACAGAGCTCTGTACAATAGGCTAACAGGTGAGCAGACACCAGTTTAATTCGAAATCTGTGATTTGACCATATTCCAAATTTTAGGGTTGTCAGACGAAGTTTACAGTGTTTTTATAGTAACAGTACAAATACATATTTTAGATAGGTAGGAAAGTTATATAAAATAAATGTGAATCAACGAGGAAAAGACGAAGGTGAAAGGCCCCGTACTTTTTTCAGAAAGGAGACGGCTGAAGACTCGTTGGGGGATGTCCAGTGCCCGTTTTCAGACGGCATCGAGGGACAAAATCTGAATAACAATTCTTAGGTTCATAGGAATCGAAGTTGAGTTATAAGTGATCCAAAGGAGAGTAACGCAAACTTCAGAAAGTCATTCTGAAGTGACCGGGCCTCACTATATCCTTTGTTGTGTTGGGGTTGAATCTATAAACCCAAACGTCACGATAAAGAGTTCTGTAAGCCTGGGTTACGACTCCATGTCAGCGTCACATCGTTGAAAGACGGTGTTGAAGCGCGCTGAGAGGCTTGCT
Source organism: Notothenia rossii (assembly GCF_949606895.1). Lineage (NCBI taxonomy): Eukaryota > Metazoa > Chordata > Actinopteri > Perciformes > Nototheniidae > Notothenia > Notothenia rossii. The sequence goes on from NC_136904.1 coordinate 46,877,910, forward strand.
AAACTTGTTGGAATAAACATCGGACAATAAAAGCTGAATAGACTGTACGGGGAATTTTTTATACATATAAAAGTGAATCAGCAAGTATTTCAGCGTAGGGTATTGAGTCTCTAACGGCTGGAAGGGTATAGAGTCCCTGGCCTAGTGGAGGTATGGGAGTCCTCACAGGCTATACTTGCTGGGGAAGCCAAGTAGAGTATCGAGTCTCTATCCATGGCTAAAGTGAATAACAAATCTGAGGTTCATAGGAACCAAAAGGTGCGTTATAAGTCTGTTGGGTTTAAACTCCCATTCTGTTGAAAGAAATATCGCATCTTAAAAGCTGGACAGACAGTAAGGAGGATATATTTATTGTGAATAAATAGAATATATTATTGAACATGAAACAGCCTAAGTCAGATGAATAGATACGAAGTCATAATGAAGGGAGAATTTGAACGAGAGGAGCGTGAGTTAAGAGCTTACGAGAACAGTGGGTTCAAGCAGGAAAATTGAATAAAAGGATAGCGGAAGTGTTAATTGTTGAAAGAAGCCCCCCGTTTCCTAAAGAGGCTGAGAGCTACAGCGGGGGAGAGAGAAGGGGGTATCAGTATTTGTCTGTGAGAGTTCCCCCCCCCTTTTTCCTCTCGAGAGCAGCAGCGGCCCGGAGGGTGTCTGCTTGCTTTTGTCTCTAGTGATCTGAAGTTGGACTGAAATACATTGAAAATGAACAGATCAATGTGTGATTTGAAGTGGTAGATATATTGAAATAAATAAGAAACAATGATTTGCTGCTATTTAAACATAGTTTTTGAGAACTGATTGATACCGTTGCATTGCGTTGTCAATTGTATGGTATTTCTCATTAACTAAGGATTGTACTTAATTATACTTCAAGGAAAATTATATTACATACAGTAACCTTAGGGGAAAGTAAAAAGAGATTTACTGAGTATATGAAGTACATTAAGGGTAAGGTTTTATTCAAATTAAATATGATAGGTGGATTTTTCCATCTACAATAAGACATAGACAGAGGAGAATTTGTTAGACATGAAATAACGAACTCACTGGAGGAAATATATATTGTAATGTTATTTAGGAGTTGTTATCATATGCAGTTACTCTCAGTTGATGGTTGTTTAAAGTAGATAGGAAACAATGGTGTTTTTAAGTTTATGATGAAGGAGTAGAAAGTAAAAAGAAGGTTTTTGTAAGTTTGTCAGTCAGAGGGAATCTGTTAATGTTTAAGCATGACAGAGGTGCTGCACGAGGTTTTGCTCCAGCCATCTCACACGGTTACACAAAGGGGCTGCAGGGCGCAGAGAGGAAGAGAGAGAGAAAAGTCAGATGGTTTGAAGAAGTATAGAGAGATTAAAGGTTATATAGAGTTACTACTATTCTGGAAAATGTCATATTGTTTTATGAGTAACATAAGATAAGAATATATTTACTAGATATAAGAACAACAGGCTTATCTAGGTTAACAGAACATTGCTATTAACCAGTTTCGGCTGCAACTATCCTATCTTTGTTCTAAAGAGAACATACGTTTCATTTACAATTAATATTAAGAAAAGTTCACAATTGATACCATTAAAGACCGTTTGGGATTAATAGGACGAGTTTGTCATAAACATTCGTGCTTAGATGGAATAAAAGTGTTGAGATGTTCTCAAAAATGGGAGTTTTCACAATGTTTTTAGTTTATATTGAAACAATTAAGTAATAAGGACAGAAAAATGTTCCGTGATGATTTATTTAGGTTTCAGCTTTAGTAATAATGAAGATTACATTTTGTAATAATTCCTTTAAGTGTTCCAAAAATATATTCATTAACTGTGATCAGATTACTTGTTTATATAGCGCTGGATACAGTTAGTTTTGTATTCTGTTACAAATCTAACCATGCTTGTAACACACAACTTAGATAAACAATTTGAAAAGAATAGAATACTGAAAAGATTAAAGTTTAATATCCTTGTTTGGCAAACAAGACATCTGATTATTATGTCACACATGATAATCTTGACATAGTGACTAGCTATGGGTAAACGTGTGGACGTTATACCATTATTATCGTGAACTAAAAATAAATAGGGAAATAGTATCTGGTTAAAGATGAATGGATTTCATATCCTAGAGAGGATTAGTTATATTGTGAATACTTCACAAGGTATTTACTAATATATTTTGAAGAACATATAAGAACACAGGTCCAGTTTTGTTTTGTTTTTGGATTAAATTGTCCATTAAAAAACTGTTCAGCTTAGGTCTAGCTTTAGACTTTGATAGTAAAAGAGTATTTAGGCTTATTTTTGTATATCTGACATTTTTTAAATATGTTGGCTATTCACTAGATAGAGAGATGGCATTACTCTCCATTTGTTAAGAACATTTCTGAAGATTAAATATTTGTTTCATTCCTAATATTCCTATTTTAGGATGTAATTTTAGAGTAACAAGGCTGATGCTGAAATTGGAAAATATGTTAGTGGTTTGCATGATGTAAACAAAAAAAGGTTTTGTTTGTTCAACCTCCATTTAAATCTGAAACAGTAATAATGATTGATTTGGCCAAAGCTTAGTTTAACATCCTGATGTAACATTATGAGGTATGTTCACTTCTAAGGGTAAACAAATTGATAAAATTGATTATTGTTATTATTATTGATAAATTTGGAATATTAATTCGAAAGGCCGTTTTCTGCAGGTTCACTTAAGAATGCCTTGCATGAACATTTGTCAGGTATTGTGTTTCCTAGGGGCGGTATATTAATAAAGTTTATTGATAATTTGTTTGTTAAACATCTGAAGAAAATGGTGCTGCGAACACGAGAAAAACTTTGTTGCATTGGTTGACATCAACACAATGATGTCACTAGTACAACTCCAGCTAGTAGAATATTAAAGTCTCTGCAGAGCACGACATGGCCAAAAGACTGAGACCAAATGACCTTTGACCCTGACTGACAGTGTGACTTGAGAAAAGCACTATCAATGACTGACTCTGGGGCTGACCAAACTTGACTTTAAAACCTGACAGTGTGAGTGTGAATGGAATGCCGGCATGTGATCAGTGTAACTGCATGATTCTAAAACAATAACTAACCGAGCATGTCTTTGGACTAACATATTATTTTGGAGCTCCAAGGGAAACATAGGTTTCCTAAAAATTCTGCAAAAGGGGGAAACCACATGTGACCCGTTTCTAATTCCCACAGGAGTTGGCGGTTTGCAAATGTAAAACTCAAACTAAAATCTAAAGATTCTGTTTCTTTTAGGACTGCCAGCTGGAAATGAACACTTCTTTTCCCTGGAGTGTTTACTGTGAAAAATGATGGATGTATTTTTGGGAATGATGTTTGGTATTTTCTTATAACCACTGGTTACCTGAAGGTTTTCTTCCCATACAGGATTTTGTTACACATGTGTACATGTGTAAAAAGGGGGAGTGTGGGATTTTTTCATTTAGGGACTGGAAGAAACCTGCCGCCCCAACTCAGATGTTCAATCTGACCATTGATTGACAGTTTTAGATTTAACCTGCTCCATATCTGGGGATAAGATACTGTTTGATTAATGTTGACATGTTTCTAATATTGATTGAGTTATAACAGGTAACACAGATGCAGAATCAGTGGCCAAGGGGCTACTGCGAGAGATGTCATTCCAGAAGGGAGTACCAGAGAAGTTGACCTGTGATAATGAAACAATTTTGTAATATTTCAACAGGTATTAAAGTAACTGAGGTTTGAACTGTAGAAAGAACATATTACAGTTAAGCTAAAACATAGTAATGTAATGAGATTTAATTCAGACAACATCTTGTAACTAGCCTGGTAAAGAAGTAAAAGCCATAGACTTTATTGAGGTAACATTAGGGGGATACATTTAATTTAAATTCATAATAGAAAGACATTTGAAGACAGTATTTTCAATTTCTGTATTCATTTTTCAGCTTGATAATATCCAAGCACTGACAGGTAGAAGCAGTATCACCAGGAAATTATTCACTTTGTCAGCATCATGATTTTAGTTGTTTTTAATCCATAACATTAGTGTGTTCCATTACCAGAGACATTAGCAGTTAATATTATATTTATATTTTAAATAGGATCTCAAGGATTTCATTTAAAAATAACACAGATGCTTGTCAGAAATTCAGAGCTATTGAAATATGTTATTTAGTTCACCTGAAGATGTTGTGGTTTATTTTGTTGACACAGGCCAAGTATTAGAATTCTGAAGCGGCCTACCAGTGGTGGGTCAAACACCTGAGGGCCCAGAAGCCTTGAGCGTAGACTTGAGGGGTGGGTATCAGATTTCTCCACACAGGTTCCTGACGCCAAAAGGGGGACCCGAGGAGCAGGAGGCCGACACAGCGGAGTTCGTCTGGCTGAAGGTCGTCAGGCCTACGTGGCTCAACCCCACGTTCTCCGGCCTCTACAGAGTGACCCAGAGGACATCTCATGCAGTCCGCCGAGGAGCAAAGGGGGACATCTGGTACTACTGGAGCCAGTGTGCGGCGAGGAAATCACCGGCTAGCACCATGGAGGACATCAGGACGGACCTGGCTATCGTCAACGAGGACATCCCTACAGCAGACGACTCGGAAGCTGGCGTCAGCGGGCTGGGGGTTTTCTCGAGGCAGCAGAGGAGTCTACTTCTCTCTGATCAGATTCATCAGTTCCACCTTTGAAGGAAAGGTCGCATCTCCCCCTCCCTATCAGCTGCCCTTGTTGGCGTATTCCTTTGAGGGGGAGGGGGGCCCTGAGGATTCAACAATACGCAAGGATGCTGCTTTCTGGCACTCAGGTTCTCACTCTAATAGTTCCTTCACTGACATTGAAAGTTGTGTTCTCTTCCCAAAGGTTTAATGAAGGGGGACAGACACAGTAGCAAAGAATGACAGTAGTTGTGTTTCAAATGTCTTATGTGAGTTGGTCTCGTGGGGCGAGACCAAAAGGGGGAATTGAAGGATTATTTGAAATATTTGAAGTATTAAAGTACCGTGTTATGGCAGGAAAGTTAAATCTAGTATATTCATTTTAAAGTCACCTTATATATATATTCATGTGTGTTAAATTTGAAGGGACAAAGTATATTTTCCCTCCCCGATATATTGAGGTGAAGTCTTTGTGTTCAGAGAGGGATGTGAGCAGGGGACATCTTTATTTGGGGATAGCTCCAAAACGCTGGAATGTTTCCCTCATAAAAGAAGAGTGTGCGTTACACATGCTTAGGGCAAATGTGTGTGTTTTCATTGCAGTAAATATATGTGCTGCGTGATTACTGTTCAACTATACCTCTGTTTTTATTCTTTCATGTGTGGGTACTAAATGGCTACAAACATTGTGGAGAAATTAGCTTAAACACGTTTTATTACTCTATATGAAATGGAAGCAGCTTTTATGACAGGGACGAGACAGCTGGGGGAGGGGACATTCTTCTTAAGATTTTCAGCATGTCAATTATCAGGGAAATCTACTTGTTTTAAATAGATGTGTGTGGTTGATTACTTTGTATTAATAATAACAGTATGTGTAAAGGAAGCTGGAAATATACAATGTGAAACCTTTTATTTGAAGTAAAGATGTGAACAATAGCTCAAATGGCTGGAAGGGCTGTAGGACAAATGAGTGTGTTCTCTATATTGGGCCTGTGTGAAGTTTGACTATTTGAAAAGCATCTCTAATACTGCTTAAGAACATAGGTAATGTGTTCCTCGTTATTATTGATATGAAAGTAATTTACATGTATTACGTATATTTAGCCAACTATAACAACTATATCTTAAAACATACTTTTAACTTGTGTGTGGTAACCTGAGGGGGGAAGATGGACACAGGGACAAAGGGCCATAGAGGAGATGTGTGTATGCTTGCTGCAAGATGTGAAATAAGATAAGGAAACTTGTTGTTTAGAGCAGGTTCGTACCAGACACCAAAAGGTATCTGGTTTTCGTCAAACTGAAAGAGACTTTTTGTTTCCGGGTTTCTTCTGCTGTGTCGCACTGATTGGGTGCGACAGGCCGTGTGTTGGTCTCTCCCAATAAGATGACCTCTGGGGGAAAGCACGCACACACCTCCTCCTGGGTTTTTAGTACGAAAGCCTGTGTTTTCCTTTGGTTCGATCTCTTTTTCTTCAGGCTGACCAGAGAGTAAGACAGGAGAAAGAGCAGGAAGTACTTCCTTTGTATTTGTATTGTTACTTTGTATCATTAAAACAAGATTATTGTTTAACTTGCATTCTGGTGTTTCTTAATCCCTTCCTTTTTACGAATTTACCCAGTTTATCAAACGACACGCGGAGACGAGGTTGGTTTTAAACATCGTCCAAATCTCCAACAAGACCGGAAGCTGTGGGGTTCATAAAAACATGTTCTTACTCAATATCAAGCCACAATTATTGTTTTTATTTTAAATCATATAATGTCTGGCTTTTTTTGCCGTCTGTGGGGAAAATAAATGGGGCTCAGAGCCTCAGAATACTGAAATCAGTATATATTTTTTTCCTTCTCATTTTTTATTATTTGTGACCCGCTCTATCAAAATCAGTCAAAAGTCGCAACGGCTCATTTAAAAAATAAACGTGGATTTAGGTAAAAAAAATAGTTTTTCAGGATTCGGGTGTTTTGTTTGATTTTAAATAAACAAAGTCTTGGCTTTCAGAATATGAAACTGTTATTGACAAAATCTCACGATAAATACATTGTTAAAGCTTGTAAAGGGAAGAAGAGGCACCTCTCAATTCGCACCCTGCTCTTCCACAGCACCGCTCCCCCTCCCTCTGCTGAAATTATGAAGTAAAGGCGTATAGTAATCATAGATAATACGGCAGGGTCCGGGACAGTTTGTTTTCATCTGTTTTCAAATAAACAAAGTATTGGCTTTCAGAATATTAAACTTGTTTCGGCCAATTCAGATGATAAATACAACTTTGAAGCTTGTAACGGCATAATTACAAGCGGAGAACGGAGTAATTTAATGTCGCTACAGGCATAACAACAGCCGGTGTTTCTTGTGAGTGTTTCCCCAGTACACAAACACAATACACACAAACGCAAAAATACACAAACACGCATGCTTCCCCCAGACCAGTAATACAAACGGAAATGGTCAGTGTATGTTTTGGTCATTGGATTTTCTTTTCACAAATGGATATTCAAAAACAAAAAATGACTGGATATTTGATTTTCGTTTTCAAATTGAATAACCAAAATTGAAATAAAAGGCGTTTTTCTTTATCATGGTTAAAAAATTGATTTACTAAACTTAAAAAACGGGACGATTTTCATTTTCTACTTCTCAAAACAAAAAATAAAATCACTAGAAAACAGAAACAAAAAAAACCCCTGTTTTTTCATATTCTGCTACCGGAAGTTGTCTTTCAAAATAAGAGGGCAGATGAGGACGGTCAATCTGTGTATCTAAGGTCCATTTGACACATATTAAGCCCAGAAAATGAATGTTATTAAGGGCTGGAAATATAATAGGCCTGTGTCTAAAATGGACAACATTGTTAGGAGATTTCAACTATAAAGCGATTCTGCACTGCGGTCAACTCAGCCGTCTCTCGAGTTTGTTATTATTTTTTCTGCCAATAGTTCTTCGTGAGATCGATCCTGTTGGACTCAGTACTAGTGAAACTACTCCCACAACAAGTACTATGAAGTACTTACTGTGTAGCCTACTTTTTGAGTAATCCTCTGTCAATGTCCCCTCCTGAGAACAAGAATGCATGTTTCTCTGCTATTTTGAATCAGCGTTAAAACACCTTTCTTCATGAGACTGATAGTGTTGGACAGAGTATTTGAAGAGGATATATGGTAGACTTGATATCAGCAATACCTCCAGTCAGTAGTCCGGCAGCAGCATTTTTACTCCTTGGAAAGTCTTACCCGCTATTTAAATTGACTTTGATTGAAGTTAATAACAATATTGATATTATATAGATATAGCATATTTGATGCAGTCTTTCTGAACACTTTTTTTTAAATAAAATACTGCGAATTAAGAATATTTGTTTTATTTTCCACAATAATTTGCAAATTAATTCTTTAAAAATCAGATAATGTGATTTTCTGGATTTTTTTTTTCTCATTTTGTCTCTCATAGTTGAGGTATACCTAGGATGAAAATTACAGGCCTCATCTTTTTAAGTGGGAGAACTTGCACAATTGGTGGCTGACTAAATACTTTTTTGCCCCACTGTAAGTGCTCTGTTAGCAGTTCTTTGTTAGTAATTCTATCGCTCGAAGTGGAGTCGAAAGAGATGAGTTTTCACTCTGTGCCTGAAGATGTGCAAGCTATCTGCTGTCCTGATTTCAATGGGGAGCTTATTCCACAATTTTGGAACCAGGATAGCAAACCCACGTGTTTTTGCTGATGGGAACTTGGGTCCCCCTCGCAGTGCGGGTGCAGGGAGCTGTTTGGCCGATGCAGAGCCAAGTACACGCGCTGGGGTGTACAGTTTAACCATGTCCTGGATGTAGGAAGAGCCAGATCCATTCGCAGCATGGTATGCAAGTACCAATGTTTTGAAGTGGATTCTAGCAATTACTGGAAGCCAGTGAAGTGAGCAGAGGAGCGGAGAGTGGTGTGGTAACATTTTGGAAGGTTGAAGACCAGACGAGCAGCTGCATTCTGGATGAGCTGCAGAGGTCGGATGGCACATGCAGGTAGACCAGCCACGAGGGAGTTGCAGTAGTCCAGGCGTGAGATGACGAGAGCCTGGACCAGAACCTGCGTCGCTTTCTGGGTCAGCTGGGGACGTATCCTCCTGATGTTGTAAAGCGTGTATCTGCAGCAGCGGGTTGTAGCAGCGATGTTTGCAGTGAAAGACAGTTTGTTATCTAGGATCACACCCAGATTCCTTGCAGTCTGAGTCGGGGAAACAACAGAGGTGCCGATGTTGATTGTTAGGTCAAGAGGGGGACAATATTTTCCCGGAAGGAAAAGCAGTTCAGTCTTGTCAAGGTTGAGCTTGAGGTGATGAGCAGACATCCACTGAAAGATGTCTGCTAGGCAAGCAGAGATGTGTGCGACGACCTGGGTCTCTGAGCGGGGAAAGGACAGAATTAATTGGGTGTCGTAAGCGTAGCAGTGGTATGAAAAACCATGCGGGCTAATGAATGATCCGAGCGAGTTTGTGTACAAGGAGAAGAGGAGGGGACCAAGAACAGAGCCCTGAGGGACCCCTGTAGTTAATTGACAAGGCTCAGACTCGGACCCTCTCCAAGTTAACCTGTAGGTACGGTCTTTGAGGTATGAGGTGAGGAGGGAAAGTGCAGTGCCTGAAACTCCAAATTTTAGGAGAGTGCGAAGGAGGATCTGATGGTTCACCGTGTCAAATGCAGCAGACAGGTCCAAAAGGATGTTGACAGAGGAGAGGGATGCTGCTTTGGCAGTTTGCAGTTCCTCAGAGACAACAAGGAGAGCAGTTTCTGTGGAGTGACCTGCCTTGAAACCAGACTGGTGCGGATCCAGAAGGTTGTTCTGATGGAGATAACAGGAGAGTTCTTTAAAGACAGTGCGTTCAAGTGTTTTAGACAGGAACGGGAGGAGAGAGACAGGGCTGTAGTTTATAACATCAGACGGGTTGAGAGTGGGTTTCATTAGGAGAGGGTTTACTCTTGCCTCCTTTAGACTGTTTGGAAAGTGACCAGAAGTTAGAGAAGTGTTGATGAAATGGGTGAGAAACGGTAGAATATCAGGAGCGATAGTCTGACGGAGGTTTGAGGGGATAGGGTCCAGAGGACAGGTGGTAGGGCGGGGAGAGGTAATGAGGGTAAGAACCTAACTTGGAGAGAGAGGGGAGAAGGAGGTGAGTGTGTGGGTGAACGGTGGGTCTGGTGACCCAGCGGTGAGTAAAGGTGAGTCAGAAAAAGAAGAGCGACTATCATCAACCTTTTTTTCAAAATGGTTAACAAAGTCGCTTGACAGAAGGGAGGAGAGGGAAGGGGCTTTGGGGGGGGGGGCCAAGAGGGTGGAAAAGATTGAAAATAGTTATTTGGGATTGGAATAGGAAGATTGGATCTTATCTTGAAAGAAAGTGCTTTTTGCCTGAGAGATCAAAGCAGAGAAAGAGGAAAGGAGAGCCTGATAGGTTAGGAGGTCGTCATGGTGTTTGGATTTCCACCGTTTCCGCTCTGCTGCCCGAAGGATGGTTCTATTAGCATGCAGTGCGTCATTTAGCCAGGGAGCATGAGGGGACTGACGAGCCTGCCGAGATGTGAGAGGACAGAGAGAGTCCAGAGAGGATGAGAGAGTAGAGAGGAGAGTTTCTGCAGCAGAGTTCGGAGGCAGAAGTTAGAACGAGTCAGAGGAAGGGAGGGCTGAGAGCACCGATGAGGCAAAGTTAGAGGGAGAGAGGGAACGGAGGTTACGGCGGACAGGTGCAGGATGAGAAGAGATTAGTTTGTTACGTTTGGAAAGGGGTAGAGAGAATGAAATGAAGTGATCGGATGTGTGGAGCGGGTTTACATTTCGAGCATCATTGCGATACACAGCCACTGAACTGATTACCCAAGATCCTGAGCTATGGTTTAAGCTCGCTGATTGTTATGTTTTAGCCGCAATGCATGTAGGGATATGGTGTTAATGCGATATGAAATCCCCCAAACTTTGTTTTTTTCAAGAAAATAATACTTTATTCCGAGTGTTCTTGTTTTTCTCTTTGAAAGTCATCACATAACGGCATTGTAATACACGGTTCGGCTGCATTACATACAGATCTGCCGAAGTTATGCACAAGGGAAAACTATTATGTTTGAAGATATTAGCTTTGTTCGTTATTCTCGCGTCCTGGAGAGAAGCTTAGGATAAATGAGACCAATGGAGTCTCTGGCATAAGGTTCAGATGGGTACTTTAATTAAATGGCACGGTAATGTTACAGGCAGAAGATGGTTCAGAGAGAGAGAGAGAGAAGCTGCAGCTCCCTCTCGCAGTCGAGGCCGTCGGAAAGAGGCTCAACAAAGCTCCGTCACCTGACTATATATCTCATTTGGCTCCTCCTCTTCAATGGCGTATCATATTTATCCTTCAAATTCTGGAAACTCTCCAGCTCCCCATCCTTTTCTAAAGTGCACCATGCTGTAATCCCCTTGGTAACCCATAGTTTTAATCCCTTATCGTATCCAGCCGGTTTAAAACTACTATCAAATGCTACCCATTTTAGTAAATGTATATCTTTCCCTATTCCATGCTTTTTCACTATTTGAAACCATAATTTCAGAGTGAAGGATGTAATTAAATCTAGTTGGTTCTGTATTATCTTGTATATTTCTTTATCGCCAATAATATTCTAGATTGGATATTCAACACATTCTTTTTCTATTTCGTTCCACTTTGATGTGTAATCTGGTTTGCACCAGCATAAAACATATCTTAATTGGGCAGCATTATAGTATTCCTTTAGTTTTGGAAGGCCCATGCCCCCTTTGTTTTTAGGTAACTGGAGGGTTTCATACTTTACTCTGGGTTTTTTCCCCCCCCAAATAAACCTTGATATTTGCCTGTCCCATGTTGTAAATTGAGTTTGGGGAACCTCCACTGGCAGGGATTGGAAAAGGTAGAGAAGTCGTGGCAGAAGATTCATTTTCACTGTCTCAATTCTAGAGGTAAAGTCAAGTGGTAGAGTAGACCATCTCTCGATATCTTTTTGTATCTCTTGATTTATCTTATTGTAGTTTGCTTTGTATATTTTATTTAATCCTCTAGTAATGATGACACCCAAATATTTTATTTGCTTTAAATTCCAATGAAGATTAAATGTGTCCCTAATCATTGTTGATGGTGTGTAGTTAAGTGTTAGTATCTGTGTTTTTGAAATATAAATTTTATATCCAGAAAGGTGTCCATATGTTTCTAGAAGCTCCATCAGCACAGGAAGTGGTGTATTAGGTTGATCAACATAGGCTATGACATCATCTGCAAAAAGCCCTATCTTATGTTCCATCCCCTTTATCTCAACACCCTTAATTTCTTTATTTTGGCGAATGACCTGTGCCAAGGGCTCCATGAAAAGAGCAAATAGAGTGGGTGATAGACAACATCCTTGTCTGGTTGATCTCTGTAAATCAATTTTGTCTGTCAAGCTTCCATTAATTTTGATTCTAGCCGTTGGTTTTTGATATAATGTTCTTATGCATTGTGTTGCCTTCTTATTAAATCCAAATTGTTCCAATATTTGATACAAAAATTCCCAGTTTACAAGGTCAAATGCTTTTTCTGCGTCAATGCTTACTAGTACAGTACTTTGTTTAGTCTTTTGTGCATGGTCCACTATATGTAGGGTTCTTCTAATATTATCTTGTGCTTGACGTTGGCTTACGAATCCTGTCTGGTCTTCTTCTATAATTTCTGATATAAAAGTGTTCAGTCGTTTAGAAATAATTTTTGTGTATATTTTATAGTCCACGTTCAATATTGAGATGGGTCTATAGTTTCCACAGTGTTCTTTATCCCTTCCTGGTTTAGGTATGACTGAAATTATTGCCTCAGTCCATGATGGTGGCATCTTGTTATTTTGAATTGTCCAATTAAAAGAGTTTAGTAGAAGCAGTGCCAGCTCTTCTTTAAACATCTTGTATCATTCTGCAGGGTATCCATCACTACCTGGAGATTTATAATTTTTTAATGTACTTATTGCATTATTCACCTCCTCTATTGTGATGTCTGCTGTAAGAACATAGTTTTGTATGTTGCCAATTGACGGTAAGTCTATTGAGTTTAAATAAGCTCGCATTTCCTCTTTATCTGCGGATGTTGGTTGTGTGTATATATATATATATCTATATATTTATGTGTATGCCTGTAGTAATCCTGAAAAATTATTTCTATATTCTCCGGTGTATACGATAGCACGTTTGTATCTGGGTCCCTAATTTTATTTATAGTGTTGATGACTTGTTGTTTTCGTAATAGTTGCTCTGGGTCCAGTTTCATAATAGTTTTGTTTCACAAACTTGTTCCTCTTTTCAATTTCATCAAGTAGTAAATCATTTATCTTTGTTCTCAAATGTTTGATTTCTTGGTCTGTTTCTGTTTCTTTTGTATTCTGAAATTCCCTTTCCAATTCTCTTAATCTTTTTGAATATTTTCTATATGCCTCTAATTTAATATTTTTTGCATTTGCAGTTTCAGCTATCAATTTCCCTCTGATGATTGCTTTCATGGCATCCCATAGGATTGTAGGGTCTACTGCTCCATTGTCATTCTCCTCTATGTATTTTGTAATTTCTGCTTTTATTTTTTTTAATTTTTTTAATTTTTTAAAACGCAGCCTTGAGGGGAACCGATGCTGATGGTCCGGGGGTCAGAGACGTGTTTCCCCAGCCACACGTGCTGCTTCCTGTCAGACAGGAAGTCTGTGATGCACCTGCAGGTGGAGTCGGGCACGTGCAGCTGGGAGAGCTTTTCCTGCAGCAGAGCCGGGATGATGGTGTTGAAGGCGGAGCTGAAGTCCACAAACAGGATCCTGGCGTAGGTTCCTGCTGTGTCCAGGTGCTGGAGGAGGAAGTGAAGTGATAACTATTAGTAAACCATAATGATGGATGTTATTATCAGCAGCTGCCAATAGAT